>NC_083365.1:3974464-4280000 GCF_030254825.1 Meriones unguiculatus | reverse complement strand
ACGGAAAAGTGATATAACGCACTGTACAGCACAGAAACAAGTTTCAAATGAAAGAACAAAAAAGAAAATCACTAATTTGTAAACTAAATCACATGTGCGTCGCTCGCTCCATTAGGAATACAGGAAAACTGAAAAGTGATATATCTCACTGTACAGCACAAGAACAAGTTTCCAACGAAAGAACAGAAAAGCAAAGCACTACTTTTAAACGGAATCACCTGTGTGTCGCTCGCTCAATTAGGAATACAGGAAAACTGAAAAGTGTTATCTCGCACTGTACGGCACAGAAACAAGTTTCCATTGAAAGAATAGATACACAAAGCAAAACTTTCTAAACTAATTCACATATGTGTCTCCTGTTCAATTATTATAACAGGAAAACTGAAAAGTGATATAACCCTAACCCTAACCCTAACCGTAACCCTAACCGTAAACCCCTAACCCTAACCCTAACCCTAACCCCTATCCCTAACCCTAACACTAACCCTAACGCCTAACCCTAACCCTGACCGTAACTCTAACCCTAACCCCTATCCCTAACCCTAACACTAACCCTAACCCCTAACCCTAACCCTAACCGTAACCCTAACCATATCCCTTACCCAGCCCTAACTTAACCCTAACCCTAACCCTAACCCTAACCCTAACCCTAACCTTAACCCTAACTTGTTCCTAACAGTAACAAGTTTCCAAGGAAAGAACATAAATGAAAAGCACTACTTTGTAAACTAAATCACATGTGTGTCGCTCTCTCAATCAGGAATACAGGGAAACCGAAAAGTGTTATCTCGCACTGTATGGCACAGAAACAAATTTCCAAAGAAATAACAGAAACGCAAAGCACAACTTTGTAAATTAAATGACATACGTGTCGCCTGTTCAATTATTATAACAGGAAAACTGAAATGTGATATAACCCTAACCCAAACCCTAACCCTAAGCCCCTAACCCTAACCCTAACCCTAACCCTAACCCTAACCCCTAACCCTAACCCTATTCCTAACTCTAACCCCTAACCCTAACCCTAACCCTTACCCTAACCGTAACCCTAACCATATCCCTTACCCAGCCCTAACCTAACCCTAACCCTAACCCTAACCCTAACCCTAACCCTAACTTGTTCCTACAGGAACAAGTTTCCAAGGAAAGAACGTAAATAAAAAGCACTACTTTGTAAACTGAATCACATGTGTGTCACTCGCTCAATTAGGAATACAGGAAAACCGAAAAGTGTTATCTCGCACTGTACGGCACAGAAACAAGTTTCCATCAAAAGAACAGAAACGCAAAGCACAACTTTGTAAACTAAATCACATACGTGTCGCCCATTCAATTATTACAACAGGAAAACTGAAAAGTGATATATCACACTGTACAGCACAGAAACAAGTTTACAACCAAAGAACAGATATCCAAAGCACTACTTTGTAAACTAAATCACATGTGTGTCGTTTGCTCAATTAGGAATAGAGGGAAACTGGAAAGTGTTATCTCGCACTGTATGGCACAGAAACAAGATTCCATCGAAAGAACAGAAACGCAAAGCACAACTTTTTAAATGAATTCACATACGTGTCGCCTGTTCAATTATTATAACAGGAAAACGGAAAAGTGATATAACGCACTGTACAGCACAGGAACAAGTTTCAAATGAAAGAACAAAAAAGAAAATCACTAATTTGTAAACTAAATCACATGTGCGTCGCTCGCTCCATTAGGAATACAGGAAAACTGAAAAGTGATATATCTCACTGTACAGCACAAGAACAAGTTTCCAACGAAAGAACAGAAAAGCAAAGCACTACTTTTAAACGGAATCACCTGTGTGTCGCTCGCTCAATTAGGAATACAGGAAAACTGAAAAGTGTTATCTCGCACTGTACGGCACAGAAACAAGTTTCCATTGAAAGAATAGATACACAAAGCAAAACTTTCTAAACTAATTCACATATGTGTCTCCTGTTCAATTATTATAACAGGAAAACTGAAAAGTGATATAACCCTAACCCTAACCCTAACCGTAACCCTAACCGTAAACCCCTAACCCTAACCCTAACCCTAACCCCTATCCCTAACCCTAACACTAACCCTAACGCCTAACCCTAACCCTGACCGTAACTCTAACCCTAACCCCTATCCCTAACCCTAACACTAACCCTAACCCCTAACCCTAACCCTAACCGTAACCCTAACCATATCCCTTACCCAGCCCTAACTTAACCCTAACCCTAACCCTAACCCTAACCCTAACCTTAACCCTAACTTGTTCCTAACAGTAACAAGTTTCCAAGGAAAGAACATAAATGAAAAGCACTACTTTGTAAACTAAATCACATGTGTGTCGCTCTCTCAATCAGGAATACAGGGAAACCGAAAAGTGTTATCTCGCACTGTATGGCACAGAAACAAATTTCCAAAGAAATAACAGAAACGCAAAGCACAACTTTGTAAATTAAATGACATACGTTTCGCCTGTTCAATTATTATAACAGGAAAACTGAAAAGTGATATAATGCACTGTACAGCACAGAAACATGTTTCCATCGAAAGAACAGAAACGCAAGGCACAACTTTGTAAACTAATTCACATAGGTGTCGCCTGTTCAATTATTATAACAGGAAAACTGAAAAGTGATATAACGCACTGTACAGCACAGGAACAAGTTTCCATCGAAAGAACAGAAACGCAAAGCACAACTTTTTAAACTAATTCACATACGTATCGCCTGTTCAATTAATATAACAGAAAAACTGAAAAGTGATATATCGCATTGTACAGCACAGGACCAAGTTTTCATCGAAAGAACAGAAAAGCAAAGCACAACTTTTTGAACGAATTCACATACGAGTCGCCTGTTCAATTATTATAACAGGAAAACTGAAAAGTGATATATGACATTGTACAGCACAGGAACAAGTTTCAAATGAAAGAACAAAAAAGAAAATCACTAATTTGTAAACTAAATCACATGTGCGTAGCTCGCTCAATTAGGAATACGGGAAAACTGTAAAGTGTTATCTCGCAGTGTACGGCACAGAAACAAGTTTCCATTGAAAGAATAGCTACACAAAGGAAAACTTTGTAAACTAATTCACATATGTGTCGCCTGTTCAATTATTATAACAGGAAAACTGAAAAGTGATATAACCCTACCCCTAACCCTACCCCTACCCCTAAACCCCTAACCCTAACCCTAACACCTAAACCTAACTCTAACCCTAACCCTAACCGCTATCCCTAACCCTAACCCTAACTCTAACCCTAACCCCTAACCCAAACCCTAACCCCAAACCCTAAACCTAACCCTAACCCTAACCCCTAACCCTAACCCTAACGCTAACAGTAACCCTAACCATATCCCTTACCCAGCCCTAACCTAACCCTAACCCTATCCCTAACCCTAACCCTAATCCTAACTTTTTCTAACAGGAACAAGTTTCCAAGGAAAGAACGTAAATGAAAAGCACTACTTTGTAAACTGAATCACATGTGTGTCACTCGCTCAATTAGGAATACAGGAAAACCGAAAAGTGTTATCTCGCACTGTACGGCACAGAAACAATTTTCCATCGAAAGAACAGAAACGCAAAGCACAACTTTGTAAACTAATTCACATACGTGTCGCCTGTTCAATTATTATAACAGGAAAACTGAAAAGTGATATAACGCACTGTACAGCACAGGAACTAGTTTCCATCGAAAGAACAGAAATGCAAAGCACAGCTTTTTACGAGTCGCCTGTTCAATTATTATAACAGGAAAACTGAAAAGTGATATAATACACTGTACAGCACAAAAACAAATTTCCATCGAAAGAACAGAAACGCAAAGCACAACTTTGTAAACTAATTCACATATGTGTCGCCTGTTCAATTATTATAACAGGAAAACTGAAAAGTGATATATGACATTGTACAGCACAGGTACAAGTTTCAAATGAAAGAACAAAAAAGAAAATCACTAATTTATAAACTAAATCACATGTGCGTCGCTCGCTCCATTACGAATACAGGAAAACTGAAAAGTGATATATCTCACTGTACAGCAAAAATAACAAGTTTCCAACGAAAGAAGAGAAAAGGAAAGCACTACTTTTAAACGGAATCACCTGTGTTTCGCTCGCTCAATTAGGAATACAGGAAAACTGAAAAGTGTTATCTCACACTGTACGGCACAGAAACAAGTTTCCATTGAAAGAATAGATACACAAAGCAAAACTTTGTAAACTAATTCACATATGTGTCGCCTGTTCAGTTATTATAACAGGAAAACTGAAAAGTGATATAACCCTAACCCTAACCCTAACCCTAAGCCCCTAACCCTAACCCTAACCCTAACCCTAACCCCTAACCCTAACCCTAACCCTAACTCTAATCCCTAACCCTAACCCTAACCCTAACCCTAACCCCTAACCCTAACACTAACCCTAACCCTAACCCCTAACCCTAACCCTAACCCTAACCCTAACCCTAACCACTAACCCTAAGCCTAACGCTAACCGTAACCCTAACCATATCCCTATCCCAACCCTAACCTAAACCTAACCCTAACCCTAACCCTAACCCTAACTTGTTCCTAACAGGAACAAGTAGCCAAGGAAAGAACAGAAATCCAAAGCACTACTTTGTAAACTGAATCACATGTGTGTCACTCGCTCAATTAGGAATACAGGAAAACCGAAAAGTGTTATCTCGCACTGTATGGCACAGAAACAAATTTCCAAAGAAATAACAGAAAGGCAAAGCACAACTTTGTAAATTAAGTGACATACGTGTCGCCTGTTCAATTATTATAACAGGAAAACTGAAAAGTGATATACCGCACTGTACAACACAGGAACAAGTTTCCATCGAAAGAACAGAAACGCAAAGCACAACTTTGTAAATTAATTCACATAGGTGTCGCCTGTTCAATTATTATAACAAGAAAACTGAAAAGTGATATAACGCACTGTACAGCACAGGAACAAGTTTCAATCGAAAGAACAGAAACGCAAAGCACAACTTTTTAAACTAATTCACATACGTGTCGCCTGTTCAATTAATATAACAGAAAAACTGAAAAGTGATATATCGCATTGTACAGCACAGGACCAAGTTTTCATCGAAAGAACAGAAAAGCAAAGCACATCTTTTTAAACGAATTCACATACGAGTCGCCTGTTCAAATATTATAACAGGAAAACTGAAAAGTGATATATGACATTGTACAGCACAGGAACAAGTTTCAAATGAAAGAACAAAAAAGAAAATCACAAATTTGTAAACTAAATCACATGTGCGTCGCTCGCTCAATTAGGAATACGGGAAAACTGTAAAGTGTTATCTCGCACTGTACGGCACAGAAACAAGTTTACATTGAAAGAATAGCTACACAAAGGAAAACTTTGTAAACTAATTCACATATGTGTCGCCTGTTCAATTATTATAACAGGAAAACTGAAAAGTGATATAACCCTAACCCTAACCCTAACCCTACCCCTAAACCCCTAACCCTAACCCTAACACCTAACCCTAACTCTAACCCTAACCCTAACCCCTATCCCTAACCCTAACCCTAACCCTAACCCTAACCCCTAACCCTAACCCTAACTCTAACCCTAACCCCAAACCCTAAACCTAACCCTAACCCTAACCCCTAACCCTAACCCTAACGCTAACAGTAACCCTAACCATATCCCTTACCCAGCCCTAACCTAACCCTAACCCTAAACCTAACCCTAACCCTAACCTTAACCCAACAAGTTTCCAAGGAAAGAACGTAAATGAAAAGCACTACTTTGTAAACTGAATCACATGTGTGTCACTCGCTCAATTAGGAATACAGGAAAACCGAAAAGTGTTATCTCGCACTGTACGGCACAGAAACAATTTTCCATCGAAAGAACAGAAACGCAAAGCACAACTTTGTAAACTAATTCACATACGTGTCGCCTGTTCAATTATTATATCAGGATAACTGAAAAGTGATATAACGCACTGTACAGAACAGAAACATGTTTCCATCGAAAGAACAGAAACGCAAGGCACAACTTTGTAAACTAATTCACATACGTGTCGCCTGTTCAATTATTATAAAAGGAAAACTGAAAAGTGATATAACGCACTGTACAGCACAGGAACAAGTTTCCATCGAAAGAACAGAAATGCAAAGCACAGCTTTTTAAACTAATTCACATACGTGTCGCCTGTTCAATTATTATAACAGGAAAACTGAAAAGTGATATAACGCACTGTACAGCACAGAAACAAGTTTCCATCGAAAGAACAGAAACGCAAAGCACAACTTTGTAAACTAATTCACATACGTGTCGCCTGTTCAATTATTATAACAGGAAAACTGAAAAGTGATATATGACATTGTACAGCACAGGTACAAGTTTCAAATGAAAGAACAAAAAAGAAAAGCACTACTTTGTAAACTAAATCACATGTGCATCGCTCGCTCCATTACGAATACAGGAAAACTGAAAAGTTATATATCTCACTGTACAGCACAAGAACAAGTTTCCAACGAAAGAAGAGAAAAGAAAAGCACTACTTTTAAACGGAATCACCTGTGTGTCGCTCGCTCAATTAGGAATACAGGAAAACTGAAAAGTGTTATCTCACACTGTACGGCACAGAAACAAGTTTCCATTGAAAGAATAGATACACAAAGCAAAACTTTGTAAACTAATTCACATATGTGTCGCCTGTTCAGTTATTGTAACAGGAAAACTGAAAAGTTATATAACCCTAACCCTAACCCTAACCCTAAGCCCCTAACCCTAACCCTAACCCTAACCCTAACCCCTAACCCTAACCCTAACCCTAACTCTAATCCCTAACCCTAACCCTAACCCTAACCCTAACCCCTAACCCTAACACTAACCCTAACCCTAACCCCTAACCCTAACCCTAACCCTAACCCTAACCCTAACCACTAACCCTAACCCTAACGCTAACCGTAACCCTAACCATATCCCTATCCCAACCCTAACCTAAACCTAACCCTAACCCTAACCCTAACCCTAACTTGTTCCTAACAGGAACAAGTAGCCAAGGAAAGAACAGAAATCCAAAGCACTACTTTGTAAACTGAATCACATGTGTGTCACTCGCTCAATTAGGAATACAGGAAAACCGAAAAGTGTTATCTCGCACTGTATGGCACAGAAACAAATTTCCAAAGAAATAACAGAAAGGCAAAGCACAACTTTGTAAATTAAGTGACATACGTGTCGCCTGTTCAATTATTATAACAGGAAAACTGAAAAGTGATATAACGCACTGTACAACACAGGAACAAGTTTCCATCGAAAGAACAGAAACGCAAAGCACAACTTTGTAAACTAATTCACATAGGTGTCGCCTGTTCAATTATTATAACAAGAAAACTGAAAAGTGATATAACGCACTGTACAGCACAGGAACAAGTTTCAATCGAAAGAACAGGAACGCAAAGCACAACTTTTTAAACTAATTCACATACGTGTCGCCTGTTCAATTAATATAACAGAAAAACTGAAAAGTGATATATCGCATTGTACAGCACAGGACCAAGTTTTCATCAAAAGAACAGGAAAGCAAAGCACATCTTTTTAAACGAATTCACATACGAGTCGCCTGTTCAAATATTATAACAGGAAAACTGAAAAGTGATATATGACATTGTACAGCACAGGAACAAGTTTCAAATGAAAGAACAAAAAAGAAAATCACAAATTTGTAAACTAAATCACATGTGCGTCGCTCGCTCAATTAGGAATACGGGAAAACTGTAAAGTGTTATCTCGCACTGTACGGCACAGAAACAAGTTTACATTGAAAGAATAGCTACACAAAGGAAAACTTTGTAAACTAATTCACATATGTGTCGCCTGTTCAATTATTATAACAGGAAAACTGAAAAGTGATATAACCCTAACCCTAACCCTAACCCTACCCCTAAACCTCTAACCCTAACCCTAACACCTAACCCTAACTCTAACCCTAACCCTAACCCCTATCCCTAACCCTAACCCTAACCCTAACCCTAACCCCTAACCCTAACCCTAACTCTAACCCTAACCCCAAACCCTAAACCTAACCCTAACCCTAACCCCTAACCCTAACCCTAACGCTAACAGTAACCCTAACCATATCCCTTACCCAGCCCTAACCTAACCCTAACCCTAAACCTAACCCTAACCCTAACCTTAACCCAACAAGTTTCCAAGGAAAGAACGTAAATGAAAAGCACTACTTTGTAAACTGAATCACATGTGTGTCACTCGCTCAATTAGGAATACAGGAAAACCGAAAAGTGTTATCTCGCACTGTACGGCACAGAAACAATTTTCCATCGAAAGAACAGAAACGCAAAGCACAACTTTGTAAACTAATTCACATACGTGTCGCCTGTTCAATTATTATATCAGGATAACTGAAAAGTGATATAACGCACTGTACAGAACAGAAACATGTTTCCATCGAAAGAACAGAAACGCAAGGCACAACTTTGTAAACTAATTCACATACGTGTCGCCTGTTCAATTATTATAAAAGGAAAACTGAAAAGTGATATAACGCACTGTACAGCACAGGAACAAGTTTCCATCGAAAGAACAGAAATGCAAAGCACAGCTTTTTAAACTAATTCACATACGTGTCGCCTGTTCAATTATTATAACAGGAAAACTGAAAAGTGATATAACGCACTGTACAGCACAGAAACAAGTTTCCATCGAAAGAACAGAAACACAAAGCACAACTTTGTAAACTAATTCACATACGTGTCGCCTGTTCAATTATTATAACAGGAAAACTGAAAAGTGATATATGACATTGTACAGCACAGGTACAAGTTTCAAATGAAAGAACAAAAAAGAAAAGCACTACTTTGTAAACTAAATCACATGTGCATCGCTCGCTCCATTACGAATACAGGAAAACTGAAAAGTTATATATCTCACTGTACAGCACAAGAACAAGTTTCCAACGAAAGAAGAGAAAAGAAAAGCACTACTTTTAAACGGAATCACCTGTGTGTCGCTCGCTCAATTAGGAATACAGGAAAACTGAAAAGTGTTATCTCACACTGTACGGCACAGAAACAAGTTTCCATTGAAAGAATAGATACACAAAGCAAAACTTTGTAAACTAATTCACATATGTGTCGCCTGTTCAGTTATTATAACAGGAAAACTGAAAAGTGATATAACCCTAACCCTAACCCTAACCCTAAGCCTCTAACCCTAACCCTAACACTAACCCTAACCCCTAACCCTAACCCTAACCCTAACTCTAACCCTAACCCTAACCCCTAACCCTAACCCTAACCCTAACCCTAACCCTAACCCTAACCCCTAACCCTAACCCTAACCCTAACCCTAACCCTAACTCCTAACCCTAACCCTAACCCTAACCCTAACCACTAACCATAAGCCTAACGCTAACCGTAACCCTAACCATATCCCTATCCCAGCCCTAACCTAAACCTAACCCTAACCCTAACCCTAACCCTAACTTGTTCCTAACAGGAACAAGTAGCCAAGGAAAGAACGTAAATGAAAAGCACTACTTTGTAAACTGAATCACATGTGTGTCACTCGCTCAATTAGGAGTACAGGAAAACCGAAAAGTGTTATCTCGCACTGTAGGGCACAGAAACAAGTTTCCATCGAAGAACAGAAACGCAAAGCACAACTTTGTAAACTAAATCACATACGTGTCACCCGTTCAATTATTACAACAGGAAAACTGAAAAGTGATATATCAAACTGTACAGCACAGAAAGAAGTTTCCAACCGAAGAACAGAAATCCAAAGCACTACTTTGTAAACTGAATCACATGTGTGTCACTCACTCAATTAGGAATACAGGAAAACCGAAAAGTGTTATCTCGCACTGTATGGCACAGAAACAAATTTCCAAAGAAATAACAGAAAGGCAAAGCACAACTTTGTAAACTAATTCACATAGGTGTCGCCTGTTCAATTATTATAAAAGGAAAACTGAAACGTGATATAACCCTAACCCTAACCCTAACCTTAAGCCCCTAACCCTAACCCTAACCCTAACCCTAACCCCTAACCCTAACCCTAACCCTAAACCTAACGCCTAATCCTAACCCTAACCGTATCCGTAACCCTAACCATATCCCTTACCCGGCCCTAACCTAACCCTAACCCTAACCCTAACCCTAACCCTAACTTGTTCCTAACAGGAACAAGTTTCCAACGAAAGAACGTAAATGAAAAGCACTACTTTGTAAAGTGAATCACATGTGTGTCACTCGCTCAATTAGGAATACAGGAAAACCGAAAAGTGTTATCTCGCACTGTACGGCACAGAAACAAGTTTTCATCGAAAGAACAGAAACGCAAAGCACAACTTTGTAAACTAATTCACATACGTGTCGCCTGTTCAATTATTATAACAGGAAAACTGAAAAGTGATATAACCCACTGTACAGCACAGGAACAAGTTTCCATCGAAAGAACAGAAACGCAAAGCACAACTTTTTAAACTAATTCACATACGTGTCGCCTGTTCAATTATTATAACAGGAAAACTGAAAAGTGATATATCGCATTGTACAGCACAGGAACAAGTTTTCATCGAAAGAACAGAAAAGCAAAGCACAACTTTTTAAACAAATTCACATACGTGTCGCCTGTTCAATTATTATAATAGGAAAACTGAAAAGTGATATATGACATTGTACAGCACAGGAACAAGTTTCAAATGAAAGAACAAAAAAGAAAATCACCTATTTGTTTACTAAATCACATGTGCGTCGCTCGCTCCATTAGGAATACAGGAAAACTGAAAAGTGATATATCTCACTGTACAGCAAAAAGAACAAGTTTCCAACGAAAGAAGAGAAAAGGAAAGCACTACTTTTAAACGGAATCACCTGTGTGTCGCTCGCTCAATTAGGAATACAGGAAAACTGAAAAGTGTTATCTCACACTGTACGGCACAGAAACAAGTTTCCATTGAAAGAATAGATACACAAAGCAAAACTTTGTAAAATAATTCACATATGTGTCGCCTGTTCAGTTATTATAACAGGAAAACTGAAAAGTGATATAACCCTAACCCTAACCCTAACCCTAAGCCCCTAACCCTAACCCTAACCCTAACCCTAACCCCTAACCCTAACTCTAACCCCTAACCCTAACCCTAAACCTAACCCTAACCCCTAACCCTAACACTAACCCTAACCCTAACCCCTAACCCTAACCCTAACCCTAACCCTAACTTGTTCCTAACAGGAACAAGTAGCCAAGGAAAGAACAGAATTCCAAAGCACTACTTTGTAAACTGAATCACATGTGTGTCACTCGCTCAATTAGGAATACAGGAAAACCGAAAAGTGTTATCTCGCACTGTATGGCACAGAAACAAATTTCCAAAGAAATAACAGAAAGGCAAAGCACAACTTTGTAAATTAAGTGACATACGTGTCGCCTGTTCAATTATTATAACAGGAAAACTGAAAAGTGATATAACGCACTGTAAAAACAGGAACAAGTTTCCATCGAAAGAACAGAAACGCAAAGCACAACTTTGTAAACTAATTCACATAGGTGTCGCCTGTTCAATTATTATAACAAGAAAACTGAAAAGTGATATAACGCACTGTACAGCACAGGAACAAGTTTCAATCGAAAGAACAGAAACGCAAAGCACAACTTTTTAAACTAATTCACATACGTGTCGCCTGTTCAATTAATATAACAGGAAAACTGAAAAGTGATATAACGCACTGTACAGCACAGAAACAAGTTTCCATCGAAAGAACAGAAACGCAAAGCACAACTTTGTAAACTAATTCACATACGTGTCGCCTGTTCAATTATTATAACAGGAAAACTGAAAAGTGATATATGACATTGTACAGCACAGGTACAAGTTTCAAATGAAAGAACAAAAAAGAAAATCACTACTTTGTAAAGTAAATCACATGTGCATCGCGCGCTCCATTACGAATACAGGAAAACTGAAAAGTTATATATCTCACTGTACAGCACAAGAACAAGTTTCCAACGAAAGAAGAGAAAAGAAAAGCACTACTTTTAAACGGAATCACCTGTGTGTCGCTCGCTCAATTAGGAATACAGGAAAACTGAAAAGTGTTATCTCACACTGTACGGCACAGAAACAAGTTTCCATTGAAAGAATAGATACACAAAGCAAAACTTTGTAAACTGATTCACATATGTGTCGCCTGTTCAATTATTATAACAGGAAAACTGAAAAGTGATATAACCCTAACTCTAACCCTAACCCTAACCCTAACTCCTAACCCTAAACATAACCCTAACCCCTAACCCTAACCCTAACCCTAACCCTAACCCTAACCCCTAACCCTAACCCTAACCCCTAACCCTAACCCTAACGCTAACAGTAACCCTAACCATATCCCTTACCCAGCCCAAACCTAACCCTAACCCCATCCCTAACCCTAACCCTAACTTGTTCCTAACAGGAACAAGTATCCAAGGAAAGAACATAAATGAAAAGCACTACTTTGTAAACTGAATCACATGTGTGTCACGCGCTCAATTAGGAATACAGGAAGACAGAAAAGTGTTATCTCGCACTGTACGGCACAGAAACAAGTTTCCATTTAAGAATAGATACACAAAGCAAAACTTTGTAAACTAATTCACATATGTGTCACCTGTTCAATTATTATAACAGGAAAACTGAAAAGTGATATAACCCTAACTCTAACCCTAACCCTAACCCTAACCCCTAACCCTAAACATAACCCTAACCCCTAACCCTAACCCTGACCCTAAACCTAACCCTAACCCCTAACCCTAACCCTAACCCCTAACCCTAACCCTAACGCTAACAGTAACCATAACCATATCCCTTACCCAGCCGAAACCTAACCCTAACCCCAACCCTAACCCTAACCCTAACTTGTTCCTAACAGGAACAAGTATCCAAGGAAAGAACATAAATGAAAAGCAGTACTTTTTAAACTGTATCACATGTGTGTCACTCGCTCAATTAGGAATACAGGGAAACCGAAAAGTGTTATCTCGCACTGTATGGCACAGAAACAAATTTCCAAAGAAAGAACAGAAACGCAAAGCACAACTTTGTAAATTAAATGACATACGTGTCGCCTGTTCAATTATTATAACAGGAAAACTGAAATGTGATATAACCCTAACCCTAACCCTAACCCTAACCCTAAGCCCCTAACCCTAACCCTAACCCTAACCCTAACCCTAACCCTAACCCTAACCCTAACCCCTAACCCTAACCCTATTCCTAACTCTAACCCCTAACCCTAACCCTAACCCTTACCCTAACCGTAACCCTAACCATATCCCTTACCCAGCCCTAACCTAACCCTAACCCTAACCCTAAACCTAACCCTAACCCTAACTTGTACCTACAGGAACAAGTTTCCAAGGAAAGAAAGTAAATAAAAAGCACTACTTTGTAAACTGAATCACATGTGTGTCACTCGCTCAATTAGGAATACAGGAAAACCGAAAAGTGTTATCTCGCACTGTACGGCACAGAAACAAGTTTCCAACAAAAGAACAGAAACGCAAAGCACAACTATGTAAACTAAATCACATACGTGTCGCCCATTCAATTATTACAACAGGAAAACTGAAAAGTGATATATCACACTGTACAGCACAGAAACAAGTTTACAACCAAAGATCAGATATCCAAAGCACTACATTGTAAACTAAATCACATGTGTGTCGTTTGCTCAATTAGGAATAGAGGGAAACTGGAAAGTGTTATCTCGCACTGTATGGCACAGAAACAAGATTCCATCGAAAGAACAGAAACGCAAAGCACAACTTTTTAAACGAATTCACATACGTGTCGCCTGTTCAATTATTATAACAGGAAAACGGAAAAGTGATATAACGCACTGTACAGCACAGGAACAAGTTTCAAATGAAAGAACAAAAAAGAAAATCACTAATTTGTAAACTAAATCACATGTGCGTCGCTCGCTCCATTAGGAATACAGGAAAACTGAAAAGTGATATATCTCACTGTACAGCACAAGAACAAGTTTCCAACGAAAGAACAGAAAAGCAAAGCACTACTTTTAAACGGAATCACCTGTGTGTCGCTCGCTCAATTAGGAATACAGGAAAACTGAAAAGTGTTATCTCGCACTGTACGGCACAGAAACAAGTTTCCTTTGAAAGAATAGATACACAAAGCAAAACTTTCTAAACTAATTCACATATGTGTCTCCTGTTCAACTATTATAACAGGAAAACTGAAAAGTGATATAACCCTAACCCTAACCCTAACCGTAACCCTAACCGTAAACCCCTAACCCTAACGCCTAACCCTAACCCTGACCGTAACTCTAACCCTAACCCCTATCCCTAACCCTAACACTAACCCTAACCCCTAACCCTAACCCTAACCGTAACCCTAACCATATCCCTTACCCAGCCCTAACTTAACCCTAACCCTAACCCTAACCCTAACCCTAACCCTAACCCTAACCTTAACCCTAACTTGTTCCTAACAGTAACAAGTTTCCAAGGAAAGAACATAAATGAAAAGCACTACTTTGTAAACTAAATCACATGTGTGTCGCTCTCTCAATTAGGAATACAGGGAAACCGAAAAGTGTTATCTCGCACTGTATGGCACAGAAACAAATTTCCAAAGAAATAACAGAAACGCAAAGCACAACTTTGTAAATTAAATGACATACGTTTCGCCTGTTCAATTATGATAACAGGAAAACTGAAAAGTGATATAATGCACTGTACAGCACAGAAACATGTTTCCATCGAAAGAACAGAAACGCAAGGCACAACTTTGTAAACTAATTCACATAGGTGTTGCCTGTTCAATTATTATAACAGGAAAACTGAAAAGTGATATAACGCACTGTACAGCACAGGAACAAGTTTCCATCGAAAGAACAGAAACGCAAAGCACAACTTTTTAAACTAATTCACATACGTATCGCCTGTTCAATTAATATAACAGAAAAACTGAAAAGTGATATATCGCATTGTACAGCACAGGACCAAGTTTTCATCGAAAGAACAGAAAAGCAAAGCACAACTTTTTGAACGAATTCACATACAAGTCGCCTGTTCAATTATTATAACAGGAAAACTGAAAAGTGATATATGACATTGTACAGCACAGGAACAAGTTTCAAATGAAAGAACAAAAAAGAAAATCACTAATTTGTAAACTAAATCACATGTGCGTAGCTCGCTCAATTAGGAATACGGGAAAACTGTAAAGTGTTATCTCGCAGTGTACGGCACAGAAACAAGTTTCCATTGAAAGAATAGCTACACAAAGGAAAACTTTGTAAACTAATTCACATATGTGTCGCCTGTTCAATTATTATAACAGGAAAACTGAAAAGTGATATAACCCTACCCCTAACCCTACCCTTACCCCTAAACCCCTAACCCTAACCCTAACACCTAAACCTAACTCTAACCCTAACCCTAACCGCTATCCCTAACCCTAACCCTAACTCTAACCCTAACCCCTAACCCAAACCCTAACCCCAAACCCTAAACCTAACCCTAACCCTAACCCCTAACCCTAACCCTAACGCTAACAGTAACCCTAACCATATCCCTTACCCAGCCCTAACCAAACCCTAACCCTATCCCTAACCCTAACCCTAATCCTAACTTTTTCTAACAGGAACAAGTTTCCAAGGAAAGAACGTAAATGAAAAGCACTACTTTGTAAACTGAATCACATGTGTGTCACTCGCTCAATTAGGAATACAGGAAAACCGAAAAGTGTTATCTCGCACTGTACGGCACAGAAACAATTTTCCATCGAAAGAACAGAAACGCAAAGCACAACTTTGTAAACTAATTCACATACGTGTCGCCTGTTCAATTATTATAACAGGAAAACTGAAAAGTGATATAACGCACTGTACAGCACAGGAACTAGTTTCCATCGAAAGAACAGAAATGCAAAGCACAGCTTTTTACGAGTCGCCTGTTCAATTATTATAACAGGAAAACTGAAAAGTGATATAATACACTGTACAGCACAAAAACAAATTTCCATCGAAAGAACAGAAACGCGAAGCACAACTTTGTAAACTAATTCACATATGTGTCGCCTGTTCAATTATTATAACAGGAAAACTGAAAAGTGATATATGACATTGTACAGCACAGGTACAAGTTTCAAATGAAAGAACAAAAAAGAAAATCACTAATTTATAAACTAAATCACATGTGCGTCGCTCGCTCCATTACGAATACAGGAAAACTGAAAAGTGATATATCTCACTGTACAGCAAAAAGAATAAGTTTCCAACGAAAGAAGAGAAAAGAAAGCACTACTTTTAAACGGAATCACGTGTGTGTCGCTCGCTCAATTAGGAATACAGGAAAACTGAAAAGTGTTATCTCACACTGTACGGCACAGAAACAAGTTTCCATTGAAAGAATAGATACACAAAGCAAAACTTTGTAAACTAATTCACATATGTGTCGCCTGTTCAGTTATTATAACAGGAAAACTGAAAAGTGATATAACCCTAACCCTAACCCTAACCCTAAGCCCCTAACCCTAACCCTAACCCTAACCCTAACCCCTAACCGTAACCCTAACCCTAACTCTAATCCCTAACCCTAACCCTAACCCTAACCCCTAACCCTAACACTAACCCTAACCCTAACCCCTAACCCTAACCCTAACCCTAACCTTAACCCTAACCACTAACCCTAAGCCTAACGCTAACCGTAACCCTAACGATATCCATATCCCAGCCCTAACCTAAACCTAACCCTAACCCTAACCCTAACCCTAACTTGTTCCTAACAGGAACAAGTAGCCAAGGAAAGAACAGAAATCCAAAGCACTACTTTGTAAACTGAATCACATGTGTGTCACTCGCTCAATTAGGAATACAGGAAAACCGAAAAGTGTTATCTCGCACTGTATGGCACAGAAACAAATTTCCAAAGAAATAACAGAAAGGCAAAGCACAACTTTGTAAATTAAGTGACATACGTGTCGCCTGTTCAATTATTATAACAGGAAAACTGAAAAGTGATATAACGCACTGTACAACACAGGAACAAGTTTCCATCGAAAGAACAGAAACGCAAAGCACAACTTTGTAAACTAATTCACATAGGTGTCGCCTGTTCAATTATTATAACAAGAAAACTGAAAAGTGATATAACGCACTGTACAGCACAGGAACAAGTTTCAATCGAAAGAACAGAAACGCAAAGCACAACTTTTTAAACTAATTCACATACGTGTCGCCTGTTCAATTAATATAACAGAAAAACTGAAAAGTGATATATCGCATTGTACAGCACAGAAACAAGTTTCCATCGAAAGAACAGAAAAGCAAAGCACATCTTTTTAAACGAATTCACATACGAGTCGCCTGTTCAATTATTATAACAGGAAAACTGAAAAGTGATATATGACATTGTACAGCACAGGAAAATTTTCAAATGAAAGAACAAAAAAGAAAATCACAAATTTGTAAACTAAATCACATGTGCGTCGCTCGCTCAATTAGGAATACGGGAAAACTGTAAAGTGTTATCTCGCACTGTACGGCACAGAAACAAGTTTCCATTGAAAGAATAGCTACACAAAGGAAAACTTTGTAAACTAATTCACATATGTGTCGCCTGTTCAATTATTATAACAGGAAAACTGAAAAGTGATATAACCCTAACCCTAACCCTAACCCTACCCCTAAACCCCTAACCCTAACCCTAACACCTAACCCTAACTCTAACCCTAACCCTAACCCCTATCCCTAACCCTAACCCTAACCCTAACCCTAACCCCTAACCCTAACCCTAAATCTAACCCTAACCCCAAACCCTAAACCTAACCCTAACCCTAACCCCTAACCCTAACCCTAACGCTAACAGTAACCCTAACCATATCCCTTAACCGGCCCTAACCTAACCCTAACCCTAACCCTAACCCTAACCCTAACTTGTTCCTAACCGGAACAAGTTTCCAAGGAAAGAACGTAAATGAAAAGCACTACTTTGTAAAGTGAATCACATGTGTGTCACTCGCTCAATTAGGAATACAGGAAAACCGAAAAGTGTTATCTCGCACTGTACGGCACAGAAACAAGTTTTCATCGAAAGAACAGAAACGCAAAGCACAACATTGTAAACTAATTCACATACGTGTCGCCTGTTCAATTATTATAACAGGAAAACTGAAAAGTGATATAACCCACTGTACAGCACAGGAACAAGTTTCCATCGAAAGAACAGAAACGCAAAGCACAACTTTTTAAACTAATTCACATACGTGTCGCCTGTTCAATTATTATAACAGGAAAACTGAAAAGTGATATATCGCATTGTACAGCACAGGAACAAGTTTTCATCGAAAGAACAGAAAAGCAAAGCACAACTTTTTAAACAAATTCACATACGTGTTGCCTGTTCAATTATTATAATAGGAAAACTGAAAAGTGATATATGACATTGTACAGCACAGGAACAAGTTTCAAATGAAAGAACAAAAAAGAAAATCACCTATTTGTTTACTAAATCACATGTGCGTCGCTCGCTCCATTAGGAATACAGGAAAACTGAAAAGTGATATATCTCACTGTACAGCAAAAAGAACAAGTTTCCAACGAAAGAAGAGAAAAGGAAAGCACTACTTTTAAACGGAATCACCTGTGTGTCGCTCGCTCAATTACGAATACAGGAATACTGAAAAGTGTTATCTCGCACTGTAGGGCACAGAAACAAGTTTCCATTGAAAGAATAGATACACAAAGCAAAACTTTGTAAACTAATTCATATATGTGTCTCCTGTTCAATTATTATAACAGGAAAACTGAAAAGTGATATGACCCTAACCCTAACCCTAACCCTAAGCCCCTAACCCTAACCCTAACCCTAACCCTAACCCTAACCCCTAACCCTAACGCTAACCCTAACCCTATCCCCTAACCCTAACCCTAACCCTAACCCTAACCCCAAACCCTAACCATAACCATAACCCTAACCCCTAACCCTAACCCTAACCCTAACCGTAACCCTAACATTATCCCTTACCCAGCCCTAACGTAACCCTAACCCTAACCCGAACCCTAAATTGTTCCTAACAGGAACAAGTTTCCAAGGAACCTAACAGGAACAAGTTTCCAAGGAAAGAACGTAAATGAAAAGCAGTACTTTGTAAACTGAATCACATGTGTGTCACTCGCTCAATTAGGAATACAGGAAAATCGAAAAGTCTTATCTCGCACTTTATGGCACAGAAACAATTTTCCATCGAAATAACAGAAAGGCCAAGCACAACTTTGTAAACTAAATCACATACGTGTCGCCCGTTCAATTATTACAACAGGAAAACTGAAAAGTGATATATCACACTGTACAGCACAGAAACAAGTTTCCAACCGAAGAACAGAAATCCAAAGCACTACTTTGTAAACTAAATCACATGTGTGTCGCTCGCTCAATTAGGAATACAGGGAAACCGAAAAGTGTTCTCTCGCACTGTATGGCACAGAAACAAATTTCCAAAGAAATGACAGAAACACAAAGCACAACTTTGTAAATTAAATGACATACGTTTCGCCTGTTCAATTATTATAACAGGAAAACTGAAAAGTGATATAACGCACTCTAGAGCACAGGAACAAGTTTCCATCGAAAGAACAGAAACGCAAAGCACAACTTTGTAAACTAATTCACATACGTGTCGCCTGTTCAATTATTATAACAGGAAAACTGAAAAGTGATATATGACATTGTACAGCACAGGAACAAGTTTCAAATGAAAGAACAAAAAAGGAAATCACTAATTTGTAAACTAAATCACATATGCGTCGCTCGCTCCATTAGGAATACAGGAAAACTGAAAAGTGATATAACCCTAACCCTAACCCTAACCCTAAGCCCCTAACCCTAACCCTAACCCTAACCCCTAACCCTAACCCTAACCCTAACCCTAACCCTAACGCTAACCCCTACCCCTAACCCTAACCCTAACCCTAACCCAAACCCTAACGCTAACCCCTACCCCTAACCCTAACACTAAACCTAACCCCTAACCCTAACCCTAACCGTAACCCTAACCATATCCCTTACCCAGCCCTAACCTAACCCTAACCCTAAACCTAACCCTAACCCTAACCTTAACCCAACAAGTTTCCAAGGAAAGAACATAAATGAAAAGCACTACTTTGTAAATTGAATCACATGTGTGTCACTCGCTCAATTAGGAATACAGGAAAACCGAAAAGTGTTATCTCGCACTGTACGGCACAGAAACAAGTTTCCATCGAAAGAACAGAAACGCAAAGCACAACTTTGTAAACTAAATCACATACGTGTCACCCATTCAATTATTACAACAGGAAAACTGAAAAGTGATATATCACACTGTACAGCACAGAAACAAGTTTCCAACCGAAGAACAGAAATCCAAAGCACTACTTTGTAAATTAAATCACATGTGTGTCGCTCGCTCAATTAGGAATACAGGGAAACCGAAAAGTGTTATCTCGCACTGTATGGCACAGAAACAAATTTCCAAAGAAAGAACAGAAACCCAAAGCACAACTTTGAAAATTAAGTGACATACGTGTCGCCTGTTCAATTATTATAACAGGAAAACTGAAAAGTGATATAACGCACTGTACAGCACAGGAACAAGTTTCCATCGAAAGAACAGAAAGGCAAAGCACAACTTTGTAAAGTAATTCACATACGTGTCGCCTGTTCAATTATTATAACAGGAAAACTGAAAAGTGATATATCACATTGTACAACACAGGAACAAGTTTCAAATGAAAGAACAAATAATAAAATCACTAATTTGTAAACTAAATCACATGTGCGTCGCTCGCTCCATTAGGAATACAGGAAAACTGAAAAGTGATTTATCTCACTGTACAGCACAAGAACAAGTTTCCAACGAAAGAACAGAAAAGCAAAGCACAACTTTGTAAACTAATTCACATATGTGTGGCCTGTTCAATTATTATAACAGGAAAACTGCAAAGTGATATAACCCTAACCCTAACCCTAACCCCTAACCCTAACCCTAACCCTAACCCTAACCCTAACCCTAAGCCCCTAACCCTAACCCTAACCCTAACCCTAACCCTAACCCCTAACCCTAACCCTAACCCTAACCCTAACCCCTAACCTAATCCTAACCCTAACCCTAACTCTAACCCTAACCTTAACCCTAACTTGTTCCTAACAGGAACAAGTTTCCAAGGAAAGAACATAAATGAAAAGCACTACTTTGTAAACTGAATCACATGTGTGTCACTCGCTCAATTAGGAATACAGGAAAACCGAAAAGTGTTATCTCGCACTGTACGGCACAGAAACAAGTTTCCATCGAAAGAACAGAAACGCAAAGCACAACTTTGTAAACTGAATCACATACGTGTCGCCCGTTCAATTATTACAACAGGAAAACTGAAAAGTGATATAACGCACTGTACAGCACAGGAACAAGTTTCCAACCGAAGAACAGAAATCCAAAGCACTACTTTGTAAACTAAATCACATGTGTGTCGCTCGCTCAATTAGGAATACAGGGAAACCGAAAAGTGTTATCTCACACTGTATGGCACAGAAACAAATTTCCAAAGAAATAACAGAAACGCAAAGCAGAACTTTGTAAATTAAATGACATTCGTTTCGCCTGTTCAATTATTATAACAGGAAAACTGAAAAGTGATATAACGCACTGTACAGCACAGGAACAAGTTTCCATCGAAAGAACAGAAACGCAAAGCACAACTTTTTGAACTAATTCACATACGTGTCGCCTGTTCAATTATTATAACAGGAAAACTGAAAAGTGATATAACGCACTGTACAGCACAGAAACTAGATTCCATCGAAAGAACAGAAACGCAAAGCACAACTTTGTGAACTAATTCACATACGTGTCGCCTGTTCAATTATTATAACAGGAAAACTGAAAAGTGATATAACGCACTGTACAGCACAGGAACAAGTTTCCATCGATAGAACAGAAAAGCAAAGCACAACTTTTTAAACGAATTCACATACGTGTCGCCTGTTCAATTATTATAACAGGAAAACTGAAAAGTGATATATGACATTGTACAGCACAGGAACAAGTTTCAAATGAAAGAACAAAAAAGAAAATCACTAATTTGTAAACTAAATCACATGTGCGTCGCTCGCTCCATTAGGAATACAGGAAAACTGAAAAGTGATATATCTCACTGTACAGCAAGCACAAGAACAAGTTTCCAACGAAAGAACAGAAAAGCAAAGCACTACTTTTAAACGGAATCACCTGTGTGTCGCTCGCTCAATTAGGAATACAGGAAAACTGAAAAGTGTTATCTCGCACTGTATGGCACAGAAACAAGATTCCACTGAAAGAATAGATACACAAAGCAAAGCTTTGTAAACTAATTCACATATGTGTGGCCTGTTCAATTATTATAACAGGAAAACTGAAAAGTGATATAACCCTAACCCTAACCCTAACCCTAAGCCCCTAACCCTAACCCTAACCCGAACCCCTAACCCCTAACCATAACCCTAAACCCTAACCCTAACCCTAACGCTAACCCCTAACCCTAACCCTAACGCTAACCGTAACCCTAACCATATCCCTTACCCAGCCCTAACCTAACCCTAACCCTAACCCTAACCCTAATCCTAACTTGTTCCGAACAGGAAAAGGTTTCCCAGGAAAGAACGTAAATGAAAAGCACTACTTTGTAAACTGAATCACATGTGTGTCACTCGCTCAATTAGGAATAAAGGAAAACCGAAAAGTGATATATCACACTGTACAGCACAGAAACAAGTTTTCATCGAAAGAACAGAAACGCAAAGCACAACTTTTTAAACTAATTCACATACGTGTCACGCGTTCAATTATTACAACAAGAAAACTGAAAAGTGATATATCACACTGTACAGCAGAGAAACAAGTTTCCAACCGAAGAACAGAAATCCAAAGCACTACTTTGTAAACTAAATCACATGTATGTCGCTCGCTCAATTAGGAATACAGGGAAACCGAAAAGTGCTATCTCGCACTGTATGGCACAGAAACAAATTTCCAAAGAAAGAACAGAAACGGAAAGCACAACTTTGTAAATTAAATGACATACGTGTCGCCTGTTCAATTATTATAACAGGAAAACAGAAAAGTGATATAATGCACAGGAACAAGTTTCCATCGAAAGAACAAAAAAGCAAAGCACAACTTTGTAAACTAATTCACATACGTGTCGCCCGTTCAATTATTATAACAGGAAAACTGAAAATTGATATAACGCACTGTACAGCACAGAAACAAGTTTCAAATGAAAGACCAAATAATAAAATCACTAATTAGTAAACTAAATCACATGTGCGTCGCTCGCTCCATTAGGAATACAGGAAAACTGAAAAGTGATATATCTCACTGTACAGCAAAAGAACAAGTTTCCAACGAAAGAACAGAAAAGCAAAGCACAACTTTGTAAACTAATTCACATATGTGTGGCCTGTTCAATTATTATAACAGGAAAACTGAAAAGTGATATAACCCTAACCCTAACCCTAACCCTAAGCCCCTAACCCTAACCCTAACCCTAACCCTAATCCCTAACCCTAACCCTAACCCTGACCCTAACCGTAACCCTAACCATATCCCTTACCCAGCACTAACCTAACCCTAACCCTAACCCTAACACTAACCCTAACCCTAACCTTAACCCTAACTTGTTCAGGAACAAGTTTCCAAGGAAAGAACATAAATGAAAAGCACTACTTTGTAAACTGAATCACATGTGTGTCACTTGCTCAATTAGGAATACAGGAAAACCGAAAAGTGTTATCTCGCACTGTACGGCACAGAAACAAGTTTCCATCGAAAGAACAAAAAAGCAAAGCAAAACTTTGTAAACTAAATCACATACGTGTCGCCCGTTCAATTATTATAACAGGAAAACTGAAAATTGATATAACGCACTGTACAGCATAGAAACAAGTTTCCATCGAAAGAACAGAAACGCAAAGCACAACTTTGTGAACTAATTCACATACATGTCGCCTGTTCAATTATTATAACAGGAAAACTGAAAAGTGATATAACGCACTGTACAGCACAGGAACAAGTTTCCATCGAAAGAACAGAAAAGCAAAGCACAACTTTTTAAACGAATTCACATACGTGTCGCCTGTTCAATTATTATAACAGGAAAACTGAAAAGTGATATATGACATTGTACAGCACAGGAACAAGTTTCAAATGAAAGAACAAAAAAGAAAATCACTAATTTGTAAACTAAATCACATGTGCGTCGCTCGCTCCATTAGGAATACAGGAAAACTGAAAAGTGATATATCTCACTGTACAGCACAAGAACAAGTTTCCAACGAAAGAACAGAAAAGCAAAGCACAACTTTGTAAACTAATTCACATATGTGTGGCCTGTTCAACTATTATAACAGGAAAACTGAAAAGTGTTATCTCGCACTGTACGGCACAGAAACAAGATTCCACTGAAAGAATAGATACACAAAGCAAAGCTTTGTAAACTAATTCACATATGTGTCGCCTGTTCAATTATTATAACAGGAAAACTGAAAAGTGATATAACCCTAACCCTAACCCTAAACCTAAGCCCCTAAACCTAACCCTAACCCTAACCCCTAACCCTAACCCTAACCCCTAACCCTAACCCCTAACCCTAACCCTAACCCTAACACCTAACCCCTAACCCTAACCCTAACCATAACCCTAACCCCTAACCCTAACCCTAACGCTAACCGTAACCCTAACCATATCCCTTACCCAGCCCTAACCTAACCCTAACCCTAACCCTAACCCTAATCCTAACTTTTTCTAACAGGAACAAGTTTCCAAGGAAAGAACGTAAATGAAAAGCACTACTTTGTAAAGTGAATCACATGTGTGTCACTCGCTCAATTAGGAATACAGGAAAACCGAAAAGTGATATATCACACTGTACAGCACAGAAACAAGTTTATATCGAAAGAACAGAAAAGCAAAGCACAACTTTGTAAACTAAATCACATACGTGTCACCCGTTCAATTATTACAACAAGAAAACTGAAAAGTGATATATCACACTGTAGAGCACAGAAACAAGTTTCCAACCGAAGAACAGAAATCCAAAGCACTACTTTGTAAACTAAATCACATGTGTGTCGCTCGCTCAATTAGGAATACAGGGAAACCGAAAAGTGTTATCTCGTACTGTATGGCACAGAAACAAATTTCCAAAGAAAAAACAGAAACGCAAAGCACAACTTTGTAAATGAAATGACATACGTTTCGTCTGTTCAATTATTATAACAGGAAAACTGAAAAGTGATATAACGCACTGTACAGCACAGGAACAAGTTTCCATCGAAAGAACAGAAACGCAAAGCACAACTTTTTAAACTAATTCACATACGTGTCGCCTGTTCAATTATTATAACAGGAAAACTGAAAAGGGATATAAAGCACTGTACAGCACAGAAACAAGTTTCCATCGAAATAACAGAAACGCAAAGCACAAATTTGTGAACTAATTCACATACGTGTCGCCTGTTCAATTATTATAAAAGGAAAACTGAAAAGTGATATAACGCACTGTACAGCACAGGAACAAGTTTCCATCGAAAGAACAGAAAAGCAAAGCACAACTTTTTGAACGAATTCACATACGTATCGCCTGTTCAATTATTATAACAGGAAAACTGAAAAGTGATATATGACATTGTACAGCACAGGAACAAGTTTCAAATGAAAGAACAAAAAAGAAAATCACTAATTTGTAAAGTAAAGCACATGTGCGTCGCTCGCTCCCTTAGGAATACAGGAAAACTGAAAAGTGATATATCTCACTGTACAGCACAAGAACAAGTTTCCAACGAAAGAACAGAAAAGCAAAGCACTACTTTTAAACGGAATCACCTGTGTGTCGCGCGCTCAATTAGGAATACAGGAAAACTGAAAAGTGTTATCTCGCACTGTACGGCACAGAAACAAGTTTCCAACAAAAGAACAGAAAAGCAAAGCACAACTTTGTAAACTAATTCACATATGTGTGGCCTGTTCAATTATTATAACAGGAAAACTGAAAAGTGATATAACCCTAACCCTAACCTTAACCCTAAGCCCCTAACCCTAACCGTAACCCTAACCCTAATCCCTAACCCTAACCCTAACCCTAACCCTTACCGTAACCCTAACCATATTCCTTACCCAGCCCTAACCTAACCCTAACCCTAACCCTAACCCTAACACTAACCCTAACCCTAACCTTAACCCTAACTTGTTCAGGAACAAGTTTTCAAGGAAAGAACATAAATGAAAAGCACTACTTTGTAAACTGAATCACATGTGTGTCACTTGCTCAATTAGGAATACAGGAAAACCGAAAAGTGTTATCTCGCACTGTACGGCACAGAAACAAGTTTCCATCGAAAGAACAAAAAAGCAAAGCACAACTTTGTAAACTAAATCACATACGTGTCGCCCGTTCAATTATTATAACAGGAAAACTGAAAATTGATATAACGCACTGTACAGCACAGAAACAAGTTTCCATCGAAAGAACAGAAACGCAAAGCACAACTTTGTGAACTAATTCACATACGTGTCGCCTGTTCAATTATTATAACAGGAAAACTGAAAAGTGATATATGACATTGTACAGCAAAGGAACAAGTTTCAAATGAAAGAACAAAAAAGAAAATCACTAATTTGTAAACTAAATCACATGTGCGTCGCTCGCTCCATTAGGAATACAGGAAAACTGAAAAGTGATATATCTCACTGTACAGCACAAGAACAAGTTTCCAACGAAAGAACAGAAAAGCAAAGCACAACTTTGTAAACTAATTCACATATGTGTGGCCTCTTCAATTATTATAACAGGAAAACTGAAAAGTGATATAACCCTAACCCTAACCCTAACCCTAAGCCCCTAACCCTAACCCTAACCCTAATCCCTAAACCTAACCCTAACCCTAACCCTAACCGTAACCCTAACCATATCCCTTACCCAGCCCTAACCTAACCCTAACCCTAACCCTAACACTAACCCTAACCCTAACCTTAACCCTAACTTGTTCAGGAACAAGTTTCCAAGGAAAGAACATAAATGAAAAGCACTACTTTGTAAACTGAATCACATGTGTGTCACTCGCTCAATTAGGAATACAGGAAAACCGAAAAGTGTTATCTCGCACTGTACGGCACAGAAACAAGTTTCCATCGAAAGAACAAAAAAGCAAAGCACAACTTTGTAAACTAAATCACATACGTGTCGCCCGTTCAATTATTACAACAGGAAAACTGAAAATTGATATAACGCACTGTACAGCACAGAAACAAGTTTCCATCGAAAGAACAGAAACGCAAAGCACAACTTTGTGAACTAATTCACATATGTGTCGCCTGTTCAATTATTATAACAGGAAAACTGAAAAGTGATATAACGCACTGTACAGCACAGGAACAAGTTTCCATCGAAAGAACAGAAAAGCAAAGCACAACTTTTTAAACGAATTCACATACGTGTCGCCTGTTCAATTATTATAACAGGAAAACTGAAAAGTGATATATGACATTGTACAGCAAAGGAACAAGTTTCAAATGAAAGAACAAAAAAGAAAATCACTAATTTGTAAACTAAATCACATGTGCGTCGCTGGCTCCATTAGGAATACAGGAAAACTGAAAAGTGATATATCTCACTGTACAGCACAAGAACAAGTTTCCAACGAAAGAACAGAAAAGCAAAGCACTACTTTTAAACGGAATCACCTGTGTGTCGCTCGCTCAATTAGGAATACAGGAAAACTGAAAAGTGTTATCTCGTACTGTACGGCACAGAAACAAGATTCCACTGAAAGAATAGATACACAAAGCAAACCTTTGTAAACTAATTCACATATGTGTCGCCTGTTCAATTATTATAACAGGAAAACTGAAAAGTGATATAACCCTAACCCTGACCCTAAACCTAAGCCCCTAAACCTAACCCTAACCCTAACCCCTAACCCTAACCCTAACCCCTAACCGTAACCCCTAACCCTAACCCTAACCCTAACACCTAACCCCTAACCCTAACCCTAACCCTAACCCTAACCCCTAACCCTAACCCTAACGCTAACCGTAACCCTAACCATATCCCTTACCCAGCCCTAACCTAACCCTAACCCTAACCCTAACACCTAACCCTAACCCTAATCCTAACTTGTAACTAACAGAAACAAGTTTCCAAGGAAAGAACGTAAATGAAAAGCACTACTTTGTAAACTGAATCACATATGTGTCACTCGCTCAATTAGGAATACAGGAAAACCGAAAAGTGATATATCACACTGTACAGCACAGAAACAAGTTTCCAACCGAAGAACAGAAATCCAAAGCACTACTTTGTAAACTAAATTACATGTGTGTCGCTCGCTCATTAGGAATACAGGGAAACCGAAAAGTGTTATCTCACACTGTATGGCACAGAAACAAATTTCCTAAGAAATAACAGAAACGCAAAGCACAACTTTGTAAATGAAATGACATACGTTTCGCCTGTTCAATTATTATAACAGGAAAACTGAAAAGTGATATAACGCACTGTACAGCACAGGAACAAGTTTCCATCGAAAGAACAGAAACGCAAAGCACAACTTTGTAAACTAATTCACATACGTGTCGCCTGTTCAATTATTATAACAGGAAAACTGAAAAGTGATATAACGCACTGTACAGCACAGGAACAAGTTTCCATTGAAAGAACAGAAACGCAAAGCACAACTTTTTAAACTAATTCACATACGTGTCGCCTGTTCAATTATTATAACAGGAAAACTGAAAAGTTATATAACGCACTGTACAGCACAGGAACAAGTTTCCATCGAAAGAACAGAAACGCAAAGCACAAATTTGTAAACTAATTCACATACGTGTCGCCTGTTCAATTATTATAACAGGAAAACTAAAAAGTGATATAACGCACTGTACAGCACAGGAACAAGTTTCCATTGAAAGAACAGAAACGCAAAGCACAACTTTGTAAATTAAATGACATACGTTTCGCCTGTTCAATTATTATAACAGGAAAACTGAAAAGTGATATAACCCTAACCCTCACCCTAACCCTAAGCCCCTAACCCTAACCCTAACCCTAACCCTAACCCTAACCCTAACCCCTAACCCTAACTCTAACCCTAACCCTAACCCCTAACCCTAACCCTAACCCTAACCGTAACCCTAACCATATCCCTTACCCAGCCCTAACCTAACCCTAACCCTAACCCTAACACTAACCCTAACCCTAACCTTAACCCTAACTTGATCCTAATAGGAACAAGTTTCCAAGGAAAGAACGTAAATGAAAAGCACTACTTTGTAAACTGAATCACATGTGTGTCACTCGCTCAATTAGGAATACAGGAAAACCGAAAAGTGTTATCTCGCACTGTACGGCACAGAAACAAGTTTCCATCGAAAGAACAAAAAAGCAAAGCACAACTTTGTAAACTAAATCACATACGTGTCACCCGTTCAATTATTACAACAGGAAAACTGAAACTGATATATCACACTGTACAGCACAGAAACAAGTTTCCAACCGAAGAACAGAAACCCAAAGCACTGCTTTGTAAACTAAATCACATGTGTGTCGCTCGCTCAATTAGGAATACAGGGAAACCGAAAAGTGTTATCTCGCGCTGTATGGCACAGAAACAAATTTCCAAAGAAAGAACAGAAACGCAAAGCACAACTTTGTAAATTAAATGACATACGTGTCGCCTGTTCAATTATTATAACAGGAAATCTGAAAAGTGATATAACGCACTGTACAGCACAGGAACAAGTTTCCATCGAAAGAACAGAAACGCAAAACACAACTTTGTAAACTAATTCACATACGTGTCGCCTGTTCAATTATTATAACAGGAAAACTGAAAAGTGATATAACGCACTGTACAGCACAGAAACACGTTTCCATCGAAAGAACAGAAACGCAAAGCACAACTTTGTAAATTAAATGACATACGTTTCGCCTTTTCAATTATTATAACAAGAAAACTGAAAAGTGATATATGACATTGTACAGCACAGGAACAAGTTTCAAATAAAAGAACAAAAAAGAAAATCATTAATTTGTAAACTAAATCACATGTGCGTCGCTCGCTCCATTAGGAATACAGGAAAACTAAAAAGTGATATATCTCACTGGACAGCACAAGAACAAGTTTCCAACGAAAGAACAGAAAAGCAAAGCACTACATTTAAATGGAATCACCTGTGTGTCGCTCGCTCAATTAGGAATACAGGAAAACTGAAAAGTGTTATCTCGCACTGTACGGCACAGAAACATGATTCCATTGAAAGAATAGATACACAAAGCAAAACTATGTAAACTAATTCACATATGTGTCACCTGTTCAATTATTATAACAGGAAAACTGAAAAGTGATATAACACTAACCCTAACCCTAACCCTAACCCTAAGCCCCTAACCCTAACCCTAACCCTAACCCCTAACCCTAACCCTAACACCTAACCCTAACCCTAACCCTAACCCTAATCCCTAACCCTAACCCTAACCCCTAACCCTAACCCTAACCCTAACCTAACCCCTAACCCTATCGCTAACCGTAACCCTAACCATATCCCTTACCCAGCCCTAACCTAACCCTAACCCTAACCCTAACCCTAATCCTAACTTGTTCCTAACAGGAACAAGTTTCCAAGGAGAGAACGTAAATGAAAAGCACTACTTTGTAAACTGAATCACATGTGTGTCACTCGCTCAATTAGGAATACAGGAAAACCGAAAAGTGTTATCTCGCATTATAAGGCACAGAAACAAGTTTCCATCGAAAGAACAGAAACGCAAAGCACAACTTTGTAAACTAAATCACATACGTGTCGCCCGTTCAATTATTACAACAGGAAAACTGAAAAGTGATATATCACACTGTACAGCACAGAAACAAGATTAAAACCGAAGAACAGAAATCCAAAGCACTACTTTGTAAACTAAATCACATGTGTGTCGCTCGCTCAATTAGGAATACAGGGAAACCGAAAAGTGTTATCTCGCACTGTATGGCACAGAAACATGTTTCCATCGAAAGAACAGAAAAGCAAGGCACAACTTTGTAAACTAATTCACATACGTGTCGCCTGTTCAATTATTATAACAGGAAAACTGAAAAGTGATATAACGCACTGTACAGCACAGGAACAAGTTTCCATCGAAAGAACAGAAACGCAAAGCACAACTTTGTAAACTAATTCACATACGTGTCGCCTGTTCAATTATTATAACAGGAAAACTGAAAAGTGATATAACGCACTGTACAGCACAGAAACAAGTTTCCATCGAAAGAACAGAAACGCAAAGCACAACTTTGTAAACTAATTCACATACGTGTCGCCTGTTCAATTATTATAACAAAAAAACTGAAAAGTGATATAACACACTGTACAGCACAGGAACAAGTTTCCATCGAAAGAACAGAAACGCAAAGCACAACTTTGTAAACTAATTCACATACGTGTCGCCTGTTCAATTATTATAACAGGAAAACTGAAAAGTGATATATCACATTGTACAGCACAGGAACAAGTTTCAAATGAAAGAACAAATAATAAAATCACCAATTTGTAAACTAAATCACATGTGCGTCGCTCGCTCCATTAGGAATACAGGAAAACTGAAAAGGGATATATCTCACTGTACAGCACAAGAACAAGTTTCCAACGAAAGAACAGAAAAGCAAAGCACTACTTTTAAACGGAATCACCTGTGTGTCGCTCGCTCAATTAGGGATACAGGAAAACTGAAAAGTGTTATCTCGCACTGTACGGCACAGAAACAAGATTCCATTGAAAGAATAGATACACAAAGCAAAACTTTGTAAACTAATTCACATATGTGTCGCCTGTTCAATTAATATAACAGGAAAACTGAAAAGTGATATAACACTAAACCTAACCCTAACCCTAACCCTAAGCCCCTAACCCTAACCCTAACTCTAACCCCTAACCCTAACCCTAACACCTAACCCTAACCCTAACCCTAACCCTAACCCCTAACCCTAACCCTAACCCTAACCCCTAACCCTAACCCTAACCCTAACCCTAACCCCTAACCCTAACCCTAACGCTAACCGTAACCCTAACCATATCCTTTACCCAGCCCTAACCTAACCCTAACCCTAACCCTAACCCTAATCCTAATCCTAACTTGTTCCTAACAGGAACAAGTTTCCAAGGAAAGAACGTAAATGAAAAGCACTACTTTGTAAACTAAATCACATGTATGTCGCTCGCTCACTTAGGAATACATGGAAACCGAAAAGTGTTATCTCGCACTATACGGCACAGAAACAAGTTTCCATCGAAAGAACAGAAACGCAAAGCACAACTTTGTAAACTAAATCACATACGTGTCGCCCGATCAATTATTACAACAGGAAAACTGAAAAGTGATATATCACACTGTACAGCACAGAAACAAGTTTCCAACCGAAGAACAGAAATCCAAAGCACTGCTTTGTAAACTAAATCACATGTGTGTCGCTCTCTCAATTAGGAATACAGGGAAACCGAAAAGTGTTATCTCGCACTGTATGGCACAGAAACAAATTTCCAAAGAAAGAACAGAAACGCAAAGCACAACTTTGTAAATTAAATGACATACGTGTCGCCTGTTCAATTATTATAACAGGAAAACTGAAAAGTGATATAACGCACTGTACAGCACAGGAACAAGTTTCAAATGAAAGAACAAATAATAAAATCACTAATTTGTAAACTAAATCACATGTGCGTCGCTCGCTCCATTAGGAATACAGGAAAACTGAAAAGCGATATATCTCACTGTACAGCACAAGAACAAGTTTCCAACGAAAGAACAGAAAAGCAAAGCACAACTTTGTAAACTAATTCACATATGTGTCTCCTGTTCAGTTATTATAACAGGAAAACTGAAAAGTGATATAACCCTAACCCTAACCCTAACCCTAAGCCCCTAAACCTAACCCTAACCCTAACCCTAACCCCTAACCCTAACCCTAACCCTAACCCTAACCCTAACCCCTACCCTAACCCTAACCCTAACCCTAACCCTAACCCTAACCATATTCTTTACCCAGCCCTAACCTAACCCTAACCCTAACCCTAACACTAACCCTAACCCTAACCCTAACCTTAACCCTAACTTGTTCCTAACAGGAACAAGTTTCCAAGAAAAGAACATAAATGAAAAGCACTACTTTGTAAACTGAATCACATGTGTGTCACTCGCTCAATTAGGAATACAGGAAAACCGAAAAGTGTTATCTCGCACTGTACGGCACAGAAACAAGTTTTCATCGAAAGAACAGAAACGCACAGCACAACTTTGTAAACTAAATCACATACGTGTCGCCCGTTCAATTATTACAACAGGAAAACATAAAAGTGATATATCACACTGTACAGCACAGAAACAAGTTTCCAACCGAAGAACAGAAATCCAAAGCACTACTTTGTAAACTAAATCACATGTGTGTCGCTCGCTCAATTAGGAATACAGGGAAACAGAAAAGTGTTATCTCGCACTGTATGGCACAGAATAAAATTTCCAAAGAAATAACAGAAACGCAAAGCACAACTTTGTAAATTAAATGACATATGTTTCGCCTGTTCAATTATTATAACAGGAAAACTGAAAAGTGATATAACGCACTGTACAAGACAGGAACAAGTTTCCATCGAAAGAACAGAAACGCAAAGCACAACTTTTTAAACTAATTCACATACGTGTCGCCTGTTCAATTATTATAACAGGAAAACTGAAAAGTGATATAAGACATTGTACAGCACAGTAACAAGTTTCAAATGAAAGAACAAAAACGAAAATCACTAATTTGTAAACTAAATCACATGTGCGTCGCTCGCTCCATTAGGAATACAGGAAAACTGAAAAGTGATATATCTCACTGTACAGCACAAGAACAAGTTTCCAACAAAAGAACAGAAAAGCAAAGCACTGCTTTTAAACGGAATCACCTGTGTGTCGCTCGCTCAATTAAGAATACAGGAAAACTGAAAGGGGTTATCTCGCACTGTACGGCACAGAAACAAGATTCCATTGAAAGAATAGATATACAAAGCAAAACTTCGTAAACTAATTCACATATGTGTCGCCTGTTCAATTATTATAACAGGAAAACTGAAAAGTGATATAACCCTAACCCTAACCCTAACCCTAACCCTAACCCCTAACCCTAACCCTAACACTAACCGTAACCCCTAACCCTAACCCTAACCATAACCCTAACCCCTAACCCTAACCCTAACGCTAACCGTAACCCTAACCATATCCCTTACCCAGCCCTAACCTAACCCTAACCCTAACCCTAACCCTAATCCTAATCCTAACTTGTTCCTAACAGGAACAAGTTTCCAAGGAAAGAACGTAAATGAAAAGCACTACTTTGTAAACTAAATCACAAGTATGTCGCTCGCTCACTTAGGAATACATGGAAACCGAAAAGTGTTATCTCGCACTATACGGCACAGAAACAAGTTTCCATCGAAAGAACAGAAACGCAAAGCACAACTTTGTAAACTAAATCACATACGTGTCGCCCGTTCAATTATTACAACAGGAAAACTGAAAAGTGATATATCACACTGTACAGCACAGAAACAAGTTTCCAACCGAAGAACAGAAATCCAAAGCACTACTTTGTAAACTAAATCACATGTGTGTCGCTCCCTCAATTAGGAATACAGGGAAACCGAAAAGTGTTATCTCGCACTGTATGGCACAGAAACAAATTTCCAAAGAAATAACAGAAACGCAAAGCACAACTTTGTAAATTAAATGACATACGTGTCACCTGTTCAATTATTATAACAGGAAAACTTAAAAGTGATATAACGCACTATACAGCACAGGAACAAGTTTCCATCGAAAGAACAGAAACGCAAAGCACAACTTTGTAAACTAATTCACATACGTGTCGCCTGTTCAATTATTATAACAGGAAAACTGAAAAGTGATATAACGCACTGTACAGCACAGAAACAAGTATCCATCGAAAGAACAGAAACGCAAAGCACAACTTTGTAAACTAAATCACATACGTGTCGCCCGTTCAATTATTACAACAGGAAAACTGAAAAGTGATATATCACACTGTACAGCACAGAAACAAGTTTCCAACCGAAGAACAGAAATCCAAAGCACTACTTTGTAAACTAAATCACATGTGTGTCGCTCTCTCAATTAGGAATACAGGGAAACCGAAAAGTGTTATCTCGCACTGTATGGCACAGAAACAAATTTCCAAAGAAAGAACAGAAACGCAAAGCACAACTTTGTAAATTAAATGACATACGTGTCGCCTGTTCAATTATTATAACAGGAAAACTGAAAAGTGATATAATGCACTGTACAGCACAGGAACAAGTTTCCATCGAAAGAACAGAAATGCAAAGCACAACTTTGTAAACTAATTCACATACGTGTCGCCTGTTCAATTATTATAACAGGAAAACTGAAAAGTGATATATCACATTGTACAGCACAGGAACAAGTTTCAAATGAAAGAACAAATAATAAAATCACTACTTTGTAAACTAAATCACATGTGTGTCGCTCTCTCAATTAGGAATACAGGGAAACCGAAAAGTGTTATCTCGCACTGTATGGCACAGAAACAAATTTTCAAAGAAAGAACAGAAACGCAAAGCACAACTTTGTAAATTAAATGACATACGTGTCGCCTGTTCAATTATTATAACAGGAAAACTGAAAAGTGATATATCACATTGTACAGCACAGGAACAAGTTTCAAATGAAAGAACAAATAATAAAATCACTAATTTGTAAACTAAATCACATGTGCGTCGCTCGCTCCATTAGGAATACAGGAAAACTGAAAAGCGATATATCTCACTGTACAGCACAAGAACAAGTTTCCAACGAAAGAACAGAAAAGCAAAGCACAACTTTGTAAACTAATTCACATATGTGTCTCCTGTTCATTTATTATAACAGGAAAACTGAAAAGTGATATAACCCTAACCCTAACCCTAACCCTAAGCCCCTAAACCTAACCCTAACCCTAACCCTAACCCCTAACCCTAACCCTAACCCTAACCCTAACCCCTACCCTAACCCTAACCCTAACCCTAACCCTAACCATATCCTTTACCCAGCCCTAACCTAACCCTAACCCTAACCCTAACACTAACCCTAACCCTAACCCTAACCTTAACCCTAACTTGTTCCTAACAGGAACAAGTTTCCAAGAAAAGAACATAAATGAAAAGCACTACTTTGTAAACTGAATCACATGTGTGTCACTCGCTCAATTAGGAATACAGGAAAACCGAAAAGTGTTATCTCGCACTGTACGGCACAGAAACAAGTTTTCATCGAAAGAACAGAAACGCACAGCACAACTTTGTAAACTAAATCACATACGTGTCGCCCGTTCAATTATTACAACAGGAAAACATAAAAGTGATATATCACACTGTACAGCACAGAAACAAGTTTCCAACCGAAGAACAGAAATCCAAAGCACTACTTTGTAAACTAAATCACATGTGTGTCGCTCGCTCAATTAGGAATACAGGGAAACAGAAAAGTGTTATCTCGCACTGTATGGCACAGAATAAAATTTCCAAAGAAATAACAGAAACGCAAAGCACAACTTTGTAAATTAAATGACATATGTTTCGCCTGTTCAATTATTATAACAGGAAAACTGAAAAGTGATATAACGCACTGTACAAGACAGGAACAAGTTTCCATCGAAAGAACAGAAACGCAAAGCACAACTTTGTAAACTAATTCACATACGTGTCGCCTGTTCAATTATTATAACAGGAAAACTGAAAAGTGATATAACGCACTGTACAGCACAGAAACAAGTATCCATCGAAAGAACAGAAACGCAAAGCACAACTTTGTAAACTAAATCACATACGTGTCGCCCGTTCAATTATTACAACAGGAAAACTGAAAAGTGATATATCACACTGTACAGCACAGAAACAAGTTTCCAACCGAAGAACAGAAATCCAAAGCACTACTTTGTAAACTAAATCACATGTGTGTCGCTCTCTCAATTAGGAATACAGGGAAACCGAAAAGTGTTATCTCGCACTGTATGGCACAGAAACAAATTTCCAAAGAAAGAACAGAAACGCAAAGCACAACTTTGTAAATTAAATGACATACGTGTCGCCTGTTCAATTATTATAACAGGAAAACTGAAAAGTGATATAATGCACTGTACAGCACAGGAACAAGTTTCCATCGAAAGAACAGAAATGCAAAGCACAACTTTGTAAACTAATTCACATACGTGTCGCCTGTTCAATTATTATAACAGGAAAACTGAAAAGTGATATATCACATTGTACAGCACAGGAACAAGTTTCAAATGAAAGAACAAATAATAAAATCACTACTTTGTAAACTAAATCACATGTGTGTCGCTCTCTCAATTAGGAATACAGGGAAACCGAAAAGTGTTATCTCGCACTGTATGGCACAGAAACAAATTTCCAAAGAAAGAACAGAAACGCAAAGCACAACTTTGTAAATTAAATGACATACGTGTCGCCTGTTCAATTATTATAACAGGAAAACTGAAAAGTAATATATCACATTGTACAGCACAGGAACAAGTTTCAAATGAAAGAACAAATAATAAAATCACTAATTTGTAAACTAAATCACATGTGCGTCGCTCGCTCCATTAGGAATACAGGAAAACTGAAAAGCGATATATCTCACTGTACAGCACAAGAACAAGTTTCCAACGAAAGAACAGAAAAGCAAAGCACAACTTTGTAAACTAATTCACATATGTGTCTCCTGTTCAGTTATTATAACAGGAAAACTGAAAAGTGATATAACCCTAACCCTAACCCTAACCCTAAGCCCCTAAACCTAACCCTAACCCTAACCCTAACCCCTAACCCTAACCCTAACCCTAACCCTAACCCTAACCCCTACCCTAACCCTAACCCTAACCCTAACCCTAACCCTAACCATATCCTTTACCCAGCCCTAACCTAACCCTAACCCTAACCCTAACACTAACCCTAACCCTAACCCTAACCTTAACCCTAGTTTCCAAGAAAAGAACATAAATGAAAAGCACTACTTTGTAAACTGAATCACATGTGTGTCACTCGCTCAATTAGGAATACAGGAAAACCGAAAAGTGTTATCTCGCACTGTACGGCACAGAAACAAGTTTTCATCGAAAGAACAGAAACGCACAGCACAACTTGGTAAACTAAATCACATACGTGTCGCCCGTTCAATTATTACAACAGGAAAACATAAAAGTGATATATCACACTGTACAGCACAGAAACAAGTTTCCAACCGAAGAACAGAAATCCAAAGCACTACTTTGTAAACTAAATCACATGTGTGTCGCTCCCTCAATTAGGAATACAGGGAAACCGAAAAGTGTTATCTCGCACTGTATGGCACAGAAACAAATTTCCAAAGAAATAACAGAAACGCAAAGCACAACTTTGTAAATTAAATGACATACGTGTCGCCTGTTCAATTATTATAACAGGAAAACTTAAAAGTGATATAACGCACTATACAGCACAGGAACAAGTTTCCATCGAAAGAACAGAAACGCAAAGCACAACTTTGTAAACTAATTCACATACGTGTCGCCTGTTCAATTATTATAACAGGAAAACTGAAAAGTGATATAACGCACTGTACAGCACAGAAACAAGTATCCATCGAAAGAACAGAAACGCAAAGCACAACTTTGTAAACTAAATCACATACGTGTCGCCCGTTCAATTATTACAACAGGAAAACTGAAAAGTGATATATCACACTGTACAGCACAGAAACAAGTTTCCAACCGAAGAACAGAAATCCAAAGCACTACTTTGTAAACTAAATCACATGTGTGTCGCTCTCTCAATTAGGAATACAGGGAAACCGAAAAGTGTTATCTCGCACTGTATGGCACAGAAACAAATTTCCAAAGAAAGAACAGAAACGCAAAGCACAACTTTGTAAATTAAATGACATACGTGTCGCCTGTTCAATTATTATAACAGGAAAACTGAAAAGTGATATAATGCACTGTACAGCACAGGAACAAGTTTCCATCGAAAGAACAGAAATGCAAAGCACAACTTTGTAAACTAATTCACATACGTGTCGCCTGTTCAATTATTATAACAGGAAAACTGAAAAGTGATATATCACATTGTACAGCACAGGAACAAGTTTCAAATGAAAGAACAAATAATAAAATCACTACTTTGTAAACTAAATCACATGTGTGTCGCTCTCTCAATTAGGAATACAGGGAAACCGAAAAGTGTTATCTCGCACTGTATGGCACAGAAACAAATTTCCAAAGAAAGAACAGAAACGCAAAGCACAACTTTGTAAATTAAATGACATACGTGTCGCCTGTTCAATTATTATAACAGGAAAACTGAAAAGTGATATAACGCACTGTACAGCACAGGAACAAGTTTCCATCGAAAGAACAGAAACGCAAAGCACAACTTTGTAAACTAATTCACATACGTGTCGCCTGTTCAATTATTATAACAGGAAAACTGAAAAGTGATATAACGCACTGTACAGAACAGGAACAAGTTTCCATCGATAGAACAGAAACGCAAAGCACAACTTTGTAAACTAATTCACATACGTGTCGCCTGTTCAATTATTATAACAGGAAAACTGAAAAGTGATATAAAGCACTGTACAGCACAGAAACAAGTTTCCATCGAAAGAACAGAAATGCAAAGCACAACTTTGTAAATTAAGTGACATACGTTTCGCCTGTTCAATTATTATAACAGGAAAACTGAAAAGTGATATATGACATTGTACAGCACAGGAACAAGTTTCAAATGAAAGAACAAAAAAGAAAATCACTAATTTGTAAACTAAATCACATGTGCGTCGCTCGCTCCATTAGGAATACAAGAAAACTGAAAAGTGATATATCTCACTGTACAGCACAAGAACAAGTTTCCAACGAAAGAACAGAAAGGCAAAGCACAACTTTGTAAACTAATTCACATATGTTTGGCTTGTTTAATTATTATAACAGGAAAACTGAGAAGTGATATAACCCTAACCCTAACCCTAACCCTAACCCTAACCCCCTAACCCTAACCCTAACCCTAAACCTAACCATAACCCTAACCCCTAACCCTAACCCTAACCCTAACCATAACCCTAACCATATCCCTTACCCAGCCCTAACCTAACCATAACCCTAACCCTAACCCTAATCCTAATCCTAACTTGTTCCTAACAGGAACAAGTTTCCAAGGAAAGAACGTAAATGAAAAGCACTACTTTGTAAACTGAATCACATGTGTGTCACTCGCTCAATTAGGAATACAGGAAAACCAAAAAGTGTTATCTCGCACTATAAGGCACAGAAACAAGTTTCCATCGAAAGAACAGAAACGCAAAGCACAACTTTGTAAACTAAATCACATACGTGTCGCCCGTTCAATTATTACAACAGGAAAACTGAAAAGTTATATATCACACTGTACAGCACAGAAACAAGATTAAAACCGAAGAACAGAAATCCAAAGCACTACTTTGTAAACTAAATCACATGTGTGTCGCTCGCTCAATTAGGAATACAGGGAAACCGAAAAGTGTTATCTCGCACTGTATGGCACAGAAACAAATTTCCAAAGAAAGAACAGAAACGCAAAGCACAACTTTGTAAATTAAATGACATACGTTTCACCTGTTCAATTATTATAACAGGAAAACTGAAAAGTGATATAACGCACTGTACAGCACAGAAACATGTTTCCATCGAAAGAACAGAAAAGCAAGGCACAACTTTGTAAACTAATTCACATACGTGTCGCCTGTTCAATTATTATAACAGGAAAACTGAAAAGTGATATAACACACTGTACAGCACAGGAACAAGTTTCCATCGAAAGAACAGAAACGCAAAGCACAACTTTGTAAACTAATTCACATACGTGTCGCCTGTTCAATTATTATAACAGGAAAACTGAAAAGTGATATAACGCACTGTACAGCACAGAAACAAGTTTCCATCGAAAGAACAGAAACGCAAAGCACAACTTTGTAAACTAATTCACATAGGTGTCGCCTGTTCAATTATTATAACAAAAAAACTGAAAAGTGATATAACACACTGTACAGCACAGGAACAAGTTTCCATCGAAAGAACAGAAACGCAAAGCACAACTTTTTAAACTAACTCACATACATGTCGCCTGTTCAATTATTATAACAGGAAAACTGAAAAGTGATATATCACATTGTACAGCACAGGAACAAGTTTCAAATGAAAGAACAAATAATAAAATCACCAATTTGTAAACTAAATCACATGTGCGTCGCTCGCTCCATTAGGAATACAGGAAAACTGAAAAGGGATATATCTCACTGTACAGCAGAAGAACAAGTTTCCAACGAAAGAACAGAAAAGCAAAGCACTACTTTTAAACGGAATCACCTGTGTGTCGCTCGCTCAATTAGGGATACAGGAAAACTGAAAAGTGTTATCTCGCACTGTACGGCACAGAAACAAGATTCCATTGAAAGAATAGATACACAAAGCAAAACTTTGTAAACTAATTCACATATGTGTCGCCTGTTCAATTAATATAACAGGAAAACTGAAAAGTGATATAACACTAAACCTAACCCTAACCCTAACCCTAAGCCCCTAACCCTAACCCTAACCCTAACCCCTAACCCTAACCCTAACACCTAACCCTAACCCTAACCCTAACCCTAACCCCTAACCCTAACCCTAACACTAACCCCTAACCCTAACCCTAACCCTAACCCTAACCCCCAACCCTAACCCTAACGCTAACCGTAACCCTAAACATATCCTTTACCCAGCCCTAACCTAACCCTAACCCTAACCCTAACCCTAATCCTAATCCTAACTTGTTCCTAACAGGAACAAGTTTCCAAGGAAAGAACGTAAATGAAAAGCACTACTTTGTAAACTAAATCACATGTATGTCGCTCGCTCACTTAGGAATACATGGAAACCGAAAAGTGTTATCTCGCACTATACGGCACAGAAACAAGTTTCCATAGAAAGAACAGAAACGCAAAGCACAACTTTGTAAACTAAATCACATACGTGTCGCCCGATCAATTATTACAACAGGAAAACTGAAAAGTGATATATCACACTGTACAGCACAGAAACAAGTTTCCAACCGAAGAACAGAAATCCAAAGCACTACTTTGTAAACTAAATCACATGTGTGTCGCTCTCTCAATTAGGAATACAGGGAAACCGAAAAGTGTTATCTCGCACTGTATGGCACAGAAACAAATTTCCAAAGAAAGAACAGAAACGCAAAGCACAACTTCGTAAATTAAATGACATACGTGTCGCCTGTTCAATTATTATAACAGGAAAACTGAAAAGTGATATAACGCACTGTACAGCACAGGAACAAGTTTCCATCGAAAGAACAGAAACGCAAAGCACAACTTTGTAAACTAATTCACATACTTGTCGCCTGTTCAATTATTATAACAGGAAAACTGAAAAGTGATATATCACATTGTACAGCACAGGAACAAGTTTCAAATGAAAGAACAAATAATAAAATCACTAATTTGTAAACTAAATCACATGTGCGTCGCTCGCTCCATTAGGAATACAGGAAAACTGAAAAGCGATATATCTCACTGTACAGCACAAGAACAAGTTTCCAACGAAAGAACAAAAAAGCAAAGCACAACTTTGTAAACTAATTCACATATGTGTCTCCTGTTCAGTTATTATAACAGGAAAACTGAAAAGTGATATAACCCTAACCCTAACCCTAACCCTAAGCCCCTAAACCTAACCCTAACCCTAACCCCTAACCCTAACCCTAACCCTAACCCTAACCCTAACCCCTACCCTAACCCTAACCCTAACCCTAACCCTAACCCTAACCCTAACCCTAACCATATCCTTTACCCAGCCCTAACCTAACCCTAACCCTAACCCTAACACTAACCCTAACCCTAACCCTAACCTTAACCCTAACTTGTTCCTAACAGGAACAAGTTTCCAAGAAAAGAACATAAATGAAAAGCACTACTCTGTAAACTGAATCACATGTGTGTCACTCGCTCAATTAGGAATACAGGAAAACCGAAAAGTGTTATCTCGCACTGTACGGCACAGAAACAAGTTTTCATCGAAAGAACAGAAACGCACAGCACAACTTTGTAAACTAAATCACATACGTGTCGCCCGTTCAATTATTACAACAGGAAAACTGAAAAGTGATATATCACACTGTACAGCACAGAAACAAGTTTCCAACCGAAGAACAGAAATCCAAAGCACTACTTTGTAAACTAAATCACATGTGTGTCGCTCGCTCAATTAGGAATACAGGGAAACAGAAAAGTGTTATCTCGCACTGTATGGCACAGAATAAAATTTCCAAAGAAATAACGGAAACGCAAAGCACAACTTTGTAAATTAAATGACATACGTTTCGCCTGTTCAATTATTATAACAGGAAAACTGAAAAGTGATATAACGCACTGTACAGCACAGGAACAAGTTTCCATCGAAAGAACAGAAACGCAAAGCACAACTTTTTAAACTAATTCACATACGTGTCGCCTGTTCAATTATTATAACAGGAAAACTGAAAAGTGATATATGACATTGTACAGCACAGGAACAAGTTTCAAATGAAAGAACAAAAACGAAAATCACTAATTTGTAAACTAAATCACATGTGCGTCGCTCGCTCCATTAGGAATACAGGAAAACTGAAAAGTGATATATCTCACTGTACAGCACAAGAACAAGTTTCCAACAAAAGAACAGAAAAGCAAAGCACTGCTTTTAAACGGAATCACCTGTGTGTCGCGCGCTCAATTAGGAATACAGGAAAACTGAAAGGTGTTATCTCGCACTGTACGGCACAGAAACAAGATTCCATTGAAAGAATAGATATACAAAGCAAAACTTCGTAAACTAATTCACATATGTGTCGCCTGTTCAATTATTATAACAGGAAAACTGAAAAGTGATATAACCCTAACCCTAACCCTAACCCTAACCCTAACCCTAACCCTAACCCCTAACCCTAACCCTAACACTAACCGTAACCCCTAACCCTAACCCTAACCATAACCCTAACCCCTAACCCTAACCCTAACGCTAACCGTAACCCTAACCATATCCCTTACCCAGCCCTAACCTAACCCTAACCCTAACCCTAACCCTAATCCTAATCCTAACTTGTTCCTAACAGGAACAAGTTTCCAAGGAAAGAACGTAAATGAAAAGCACTACTTTGTAAACTAAATCACATGTATGTCGCCCGCTCACTTAGGAATACAGGGAAAAAGAAAAGTGTTATCTCGCACTATACGGCACAGAAACAAGTTTCCATCGAAAGAACAGAAACGCAAAGCACAACTTTGTAAACTAAATCACATACGTGTCGCCCGTTCAATTATTACAACAGGAAAACTGAAAAGTGATATATCACACTGTACAGCACAGAAACAAGTTTCCAACCGAAGAACAGAAATCCAAAGCACTACTTTGTAAACTAAATCACATGTGTGTCGCTCTCTCAATTAGGAATACAGGGAAACCGAAAAGTGTTATCTCGCACTGTATGGCACAGAAACAAATTTCCAAAGAAATAACAGAAACGCAAAGCACAACTTTGTAAATTAAATGACATACGTGTTGCCTGTTCAATTATTATAACAGGAAAACTTAAAAGTGATATAACGCACTATACAGCACAGGAACAAGTTTCCATCGAAAGAACAGAAACGCAAAGCACAACTTTGTAAACTAATTCACATACGTGTCGCCTGTTCAATTATTATAACAGGAAAACTGAAAAGTGATATAACGCACTGTACAGAACAGGAACAAGTTTCCATCGAAAGAACAGAAACGCAAAGCACAACTTTGTAAACTAATTCACATACGTGTCGCCTGTTCAATTATTATAACAGGAAAACTGAAAAGTGATATAACGCACTGTACAGCACAGAAACAAGTTTCCATCGAAAGAACAGAAATGCAAAGCACAACTTTGTAAATTAAATGACATACGTTTCACCTGTTCAATTATTATAACAGGAAAACTGAAAAGTGATATATGACATTGTACAGCACAGGAACAAGTTTCAAATGAAAGAACAAAAAAGAAAATCATTAATTTGTAAACTAAATCACATGTGCGTCGCTCGCTCCATTAGGAATACAGGAAAACTGAAAAGTGTTATCTCGCACTGTACAGCACAGAAACAAGACTCCATTGAAAGAATAGATACACAAAGCAAAACTTTGTAAACTAATTCACATATGTGTCGCCTGTTCAATTAATATAACAGGAAAACTGAAAAGTGATATAACACTAAACCTAACCCTAACCCTAACCCTAAGCCCCTATCCCTAACCCTAACCCTAACCCCTAACCCTAACCCTAACACCTAACCCTAACCCTAACCCCTAACCCTAACCCTAACCCTAACCCCTAACCCTAACCCTAACGCTAACCGTAACCCTAACCATATCCCTTACCCAGCCCTAACCTAACCCTAACCCTAACCCTAACCCTAATCCTAATCCTAACTTGTTCCTAAAAGGAACAAGTTTCCAAGGAAAGAACGTAAATGAAAAGCACTACTTTGTAAACTGAATCACATGTATGTCACTCGCTCAATTAGGAATACAGGAAAACCAAAAAGTGATATATCACACTGTACAGCACAGAAACAAGTTTTCATCGAAAGAACAGAAAAGCAAAGCACAACTTTGTAAACTAATTCACATACGTGTCACCCGTTCAATTATTACAACAGGAAAACTAAAAAGTGATATATCACACTGTACAGCACAGAAACAAGTTTCCAACCGAAGAACAGAAATCCAAAGCACTACTTTGTAAACTAAATCACATGTATGTCGCTCGCTCAATTAGGAATACAGGGAAACCGAAAAGTGTTATCTCGCACTGTATGGCACAGAAACAAATTTCCAAAGAAAGAACAGAAACGCAAAGCACAACTTTGTAAAATAAATGACATACGTGTCGCCTGTTTAATTATTGTAACAGGAAAACTGAAAAGTGATATAACGCACTGTACAGCACAGGAACAAGTTTCCATCGAAAGAACAGAAACGCAAAGCACAACTTTGTAAACTAATTCACACACGTGTCGCCTGTTTAATTATTATAACAGGAAAACTGAAAAGTGATATATCACATTGTACAGCACAGGAACAAGTTTCAAATGAAAGAACAAATAATAAAATCACTAATTTGTAAACTAAATCACATGTGTGTCGCTCGCTCCATTAGGAATACAAGAAAACTGAAAAGTGATATATCTCACTGTACAGCACAAGAACAAGTTTCCAACGAAAGAACAGAAAGGCAAAGCACAACTTTGTAAACTAATTCACATATGTTTGGCCTGTTCAATTATTATAACAGGAAAACTGAAAAGTGATATAACCCTAACCCTAACCCTAACCCTAACCCTAACCCCCTAACCCTAACCCTAACCCTAAACCTAACCATAACCCTAACCCCTAACCCTAACCCTAACCCTAACCCTAACCCTAACCCCTAACCCTAACCCTAACCCTAACCATAACCCTAACCATATCCCTTACCCAGCCCTAACCTAACCATAACCCTAACCCTAACCCTAACCCTAACCCTAACCCTAACCTTAACCCTAACTTGTTCCTAACAGGAACAAGTTTCCAAGGAAACAACATAAATGAAAAGCACTACTTTGTAAACTGAATCACATGTGTGTCACTCGCTCAATTAGGAATACAGGAAAACCGAAAAGTGTTATCTCGCACTATATGGCACAGAAACAAGTTTCCATCGAAAGAACAGAAACGCAAAGCACAACTTTGTAAACTAAATCACATACGTGTCGCCCGTTCAATTATTACAACAGGAAAACTGAAAAGTGATATATCACACTGTACAGCACAGAAACAAGTTTCCAACAGAAGAACAGAAATCCAAAGCACTACTTTGTAAACTAAATCACATGTGTGTCGCTCGCTCAATTAGGAATACAGGGAAACCGAAAAGTGTTATCTCGCACTGTATGGCACAGAAACAAATTTCCAAAGAAATAACAGAAACGCAAAGCACAACTTTGTAAGTTAAATGACATACGTTTCACCTGTTCAATTATTATAACAGGAAAACTGAAAAGTGATATAACGCACTGTACAGCACAGAAACATGTTTCCATCGAAAGAACAGAAAAGCAAGGCACAACTTTGTAAACTAATTCACATACGTGTCGCCTGTTCAATTATTATAACAAAAAAACTGAAAAGTGATATAACACACTGTACAGCACAGGAACAAGTTTCCATCGAAAGAACAGAAACGCAAAGCACAACTTTGTAAACTAATTCACATACGTGTCGCCTGTTCAATTATTATAACAGGAAAACTGAAATGTGATATATCACATTGTACAGCACAGGAACAAGTTTCAAATGAAAGAACAAATAATAAAATCACTAATTTGTAAACTAAATCACATGTGTGTCGCTTGCTCCATTAGGAATACAGGAAAACTGAAAAGGGATATATCTCACTGTACAGCACAAGAACAAGTTTCCAACGAAAGAACAGAAAAGCAAAGCACTACTTTTAAACGGAATCACCTGTGTGTCGCTCGCTCAATTAGCAATACAGGAAAACTGAAAAGTGTTATCTCGCACAGTACGGCACAGAAACAAGATTCCATTGAAAGAATAGATACACAAAGCAAAACTTTGTAAAGTAATTCACATATGTGTCGCCTGTTCAATTAATATAACAGGAAAACTGAAAAGTGATATAACACTAAACCTAACCCTAACCCTAACCCTAAGCCCCTAACCCTAACCCTAACCCTAACCCCTAACCCTAACACTAACACCTAACCCTAACCCTAACCCTAACCCTAACCCCTAACCCGAACCCTAACCCTAACACCTGACCCTAACCCTAACCCTAACCCTAACCCCTAACCCTAACCCTAACGCTAACCGTAACCCTAACCATATCCCTTACCCAGCCCTAACCTAACCCTAACCGTAACCCTAACCCTAATCCTAATCCTAACTTGTTCCTAACAGGAACAAGTTTCCAAGGAAAGAACGTAAATGAAAAGCACTACTTTGTAAACTAAATCACATGTATGTCGCTCGCTCAATTAGGAATACAGGGAAACCGAAAAGTGTTATCTCGCACTGTATGGCACAGAAACAAATTTCCAAAGAAAGAACAGAAACGCAAAGCACAACTTTGTAAAATAAATGACAAACGTGTCGCCTGTTTAATTATTATAACAGGAAAACTGAAAAGTGATATAACGCACTGTACAGCACAGGAACAAGTTTCCATCGAAAGAACAGAAACGCAAAGCACAACTTTGTAAACTAATTCACATACGTGTCACCTGTTCAATTATTATAACAGGAAAACTGAAAAGTGATATATCACATTGTACAGCACAGGAACAAGTTTCAAATGAAAGAACAAATAATAAAATCACTAATTTGTAAACTAAATCACATGTGCGTCGCTCGCTCCATTAGGAATACAGGAAAACTGAAATTTGATATATCTCACTGTACAGCACAAGAACAAGTTTGAAATGAAAGAACAGAAAAGCAAAGCACAACTTTGTAAACTAATTCACATGTGTGTGGCCTGTTCAATTATTATAACAGGAAAACTGAAAAGTGATATAACCCTAACCCTAACCCTAACCCTAACCCTAACCCTAACCCGCTAACCCTAACCCTAACCCTAAACCTAACCCTAACCCTAACCCCTAACCCTAACCCTAACCCTAACCCTAACCCCTAACCCTAACCCTAACCCTAACCGTAACCCTAACCCTATCCCTTACCCAGCCCTAACCTAACCCTAACCCTAACTGTAAACCTAACCCTAACCCTAACCTTAACCCTAACTTGTTCCTAACAGGAACAAGTTTCCAAGGAAACAACATAAATGAAAAGCACTACTTTGTAAACTGAATCACATGTGTGTCACTCGCTCAATTAGGAATACAGGAAAACCGAAAAGTGTTATCTCGCACTATATGGCACAGAAACAAGTTTCCATCGAAAGAACAGAAACGCAAAGCACAACTTTGTAAACTAAATCACATACGTGTCGCCCGTTCAATTATTACAACAGGAAAACTGAAAAGTGATATATCACACTGTACAGCACAGAAACAAGTTTCCAACAGAAGAACAGAAATCCAAAGCACTACTTTGTAAACTAAATCACATGTGTGTCGCTCGCTCAATTAGGAATACAGGGAAACCGAAAAGTGTTATCTCGCACTGTATGGCACAGAAACAAATTTCCAAAGAAATAACAGAAACGCAAAGCACAACTTTGTAAGTTAAATGACATACGTTTCACCTGTTCAATTATTATAACAGGAAAACTGAAAAGTGATATAACGCACTGTACAGCACAGAAACATGTTTCCATCGAAAGAACAGAAAAGCAAAGCACAACTTTGTAAACTAATTCACATACGTGTCGCCTGTTCAATTATTATAACAGGAAAACTGAAATGTGATATATCACATTGTACAGCACAGGAACAAGTTTCAAATGAAAGAACAAATAATAAAATCACTAATTTGTAAACTAAATCACATGTGTGTCGCTTGCTCCATTAGGAATACAGGAAAACTGAAAAGGGATATATCTCACTGTACAGCACAAGAACAAGTTTCCAACGAAAGAACAGAAAAGCAAAGCACTACTTTTAAACGGAATCACCTGTGTGTCGCTCGCTCAATTAGCAATACAGGAAAACTGAAAAGTGTTATCTCGCACTGTACGGCACAGAAACAAGATTCCATTGAAAGAATAGATACACAAAGCAAAACTTTGTAAAGTAATTCACATATGTGTCGCCTGTTCAATTAATATAACAGGAAAACTGAAAAGTGATATAACACTAAACCTAACCCTAACCCTAACCCTAAGCCCCTAACCCTAACCCTAACCCTAACCCCTAACCCTAACACTAACACCTAACCCTAACCCTAACCCTAACCCTAACCCCTAACCCGAACCCTAACCCTAACACCTGACCCTAACCCTAACCCTAACCCTAACCCCTAACCCTAACCCTAACGCTAACCGTAACCCTAACCATATCCCTTACCCAGCCCTAACCTAACCCTAACCGTAACCCTAACCCTAATCCTAATCCTAACTTGTTCCTAACAGGAACAAGTTTCCAAGGAAAGAACGTAAATGAAAAGCACTACTTTGTAAACTAAATCACATGTATGTCGCTCGCTCAATTAGGAATACAGGGAAACCGAAAAGTGTTATCTCGCACTGTATGGCACAGAAACAAATTTCCAAAGAAAGAACAGAAACGCAAAGCACAACTTTGTAAAATAAATGACAAACGTGTCGCCTGTTTAATTATTATAACAGGAAAACTGAAAAGTGATATAACGCACTGTACAGCACAGGAACAAGTTTCCATCGAAAGAACAGAAACGCAAAGCACAACTTTGTAAACTAATTCACATACGTGTCACCTGTTCAATTATTATAACAGGAAAACTGAAAAGTGATATATCACATTGTACAGCACAGGAACAAGTTTCAAATGAAAGAACAAATAATAAAATCACTAATTTGTAAACTAAATCACATGTGCGTCGCTCGCTCCATTAGGAATACAGGAAAACTGAAATTTGATATATCTCACTGTACAGCACAAGAACAAGTTTGAAATGAAAGAACAGAAAAGCAAAGCACAACTTTGTAAACTAATTCACATGTGTGTGGCCTGTTCAATTATTATAACAGGAAAACTGAAAAGTGATATAACCCTAACCCTAACCCTAACCCTAACCCTAACCCTAACCCGCTAACCCTAACCCTAACCCTAAACCTAACCCTAACCCTAACCCCTAACCCTAACCCTAACCCTAACCCTAACCCCTAACCCTAACCCTAACCCTAACCGTAACCCTAACCCTATCCCTTACCCAGCCCTAACCTAACCCTAACCCTAACTGTAAACCTAACCCTAACCCTAACCTTAACCCTAACTTGTTCCTAACAGGAACAAGTTTCCAAGGAAAGAACATAAATGAAAAGCACTACTTTGTAAACTGAATCACATGTGTGTCACTCGCTCAATTAGGAATACAGGAAAACCGAAAAGTGTTATCTCGCACTATATGGCACAGAAACAAGTTTCCATCGAAAGAACAGAAACGCAAAGCACAACTTTGTAAACTAAATCACATACGTGTCGCCCGTTCAATTATTACAACAGGAAAACTGAAAAGTGATATATCACACTGTACAGCACAGAAACAAGTTTCCAACCGAAGAACAGAAATCCAAAGCACTACTTTGTAAACTAAATCACATGTGTGTCGCTCGCTCAATTAGGAATACAGGGAAACCGAAAAGTGTTATCTCGCACTGTATGGCACAGAAACAAATTTCCAAAGAAATAACAGAAACGCAAAGCACAACTTTGTAAACTAATTCACATACGTGTCGCCTGTTCAATTATTATAACAGGAAAACTGAAAAGTGATATAACGCACTGTACAGCACAGGAACAAGTTTCCATCGAAAGAACAGAAACGCAAAGCACAACTTTTTAAACTAATTCACATACGTGACGCCTGTTCAATTATTATAACAGGAAAACTGAAAAGTGATATAACGCACTGTACAGCACAGAAACAAGTTTCCATCGAAAGAACAGAAACGCAAAGCACAACTTTGTAAACTAATTCACATACGTGTCGCCTGTTCAATTATTATAACAGGAAAACTGAAAAGTTATATAACGCACTGTACAGCACAGAAACAAGTTTCCATCGAAAGAACAGAAACGCAAAGCACAACTTTGTAAATTAAATGACATACGTTTCGCCTGTTCAATTATTATAACAGGAAAACTGAAAAGTGATATATGACATTGTACAGCAAAGGAACAAGTTTCAAATGAAAGAACAAAAAAGAAAATCATTAATTTGTAAACTAAATCACAGGTGCGTCGCTCGCTCCATTAGGAATACAGGAAAACTGAAAAGTGATATATCTCACTGTACAGCACAAGAACAAGTTTCCAACGAAAGAACAGAAAAGCAAAGCACTACATTTAAACGGAATCACCTGTGTGTCGCTCGCTCAATTAGGAATACAGGAAAACTGAAAAGTGTTATCTCGCACTGTACGGCACAGAAACAAGATTCCATTGAAAGAATAGATACACAAAGCAAAACTTTGTAAACTAATTTACATATGTGTCGCCTGTTCAATTATTATAACAGGAAAACTGAAAAGTGATATAACACTAACCCTAACCCTAACCCTAACCCTAAGCCCCTAACCCTAACCCTAACCCTAACCCCTAACCCTAACCCTAACACCTAACCCTAACCCTAACCCTAACTCTAACCCCTAACCCTAACCCTAACCCTAACCCTAACCCTAACCCCTAACCCTAACCCTAACCTTAACCCTAACCCCTAACCCTAACCCTAACGCTAACCGTAACCGTAACCATATCCCTTACCCAGCCCTAACCTAACCCTAACCCTAACCCTAACCCTAAACCTAAATTGTTCCTAACAGGAACAAGTTTCCAAGGAAAGAACGTAAATGAAAAGCACGACTTTGTAAACTGAATCACATGTGTGGCACTCGCTCAATTAGAAATACAGGAAAACCGAAAAGTGATATAACACACTGTACAGCACAGAAACAAGTTTTCATCGAAAGAACAGAAAAGCAAAGCACAACTTTGTAAACTAAATCACATACGTGTCACCCGTTCAATTATTACAACAGGAAAACTGAAAAGTGATATATCACACTGTCCAGCACAGAAACAAGTTTCCAACCGAAGAACAGAAATCCAAAGCACTACTTTGTAAACTAAATCACATGTATGTCGCTCGCTCAATTAGGAATACAGGGAAACCGAAAAGTGTTATCTCGCACTGTATGGCACAGAAACAAATTTCCAAAGAAAGAACAGAAACGCAAAGGACAACTTTGTAAATTAAATCACATACGTGTTGCCCGTTCAATTATTACAACAGGAAAACTGAAAAGTGATATATCACACTGTCCAGCACAGAAACAAGTTTCCAACCGAAGAACAGAAATCCAAAGCACTACTTTGTAAACTAAATCACATGTGTGTCGCTCGCTCAATTAGGAATACAGGGAAACCGAAAAGTGTTATCTCGCACTGTATGACACAGAAACAAATTTCCAAAGAAATAACAGAAACGCAAAGCACAACTTTGTAAACTAAATGACATACGTTTCACATGTTCAATTATTATAACAGGAAAACTGAAAAGTGATATAACGCACTGTACAGCACAGAAACATGTTTCCATCGAAAGAACAGAAAAGCAAGGCACAACTTTGTAAACTAATTCACATACGTGTCGCCTGTTCAATTATTATAACAGGAAAACTGAAAAGTGATATAACGCACTGTACAGCACAGGAACAAGTTTCCATCGAAAGAACAGAAACGCAAAGCACAACTTTGTAAACTAATTCACATACGTGTCGCCTGTTCAATTATTATAACAGGAAAACTGAAATGTGATATATCACATTGTACAGCACAGGAACAAGTTTCAAATGAAAGAACAAATAATAAAATCACTAATTTGTAAACTAAATCACATGTGTGTCGCTTGCTCCATTAGGAATACAGGAAAACTGAAAAGGGATATATCTCACTGTACAGCACAAGAACAAGTTTCCAACGAAAGAACAGAAAAGCAAAGCACTACTTTTAAACGGAATCACCTGTGTGTCGCTCGCTCAATTAGCAATACAGGAAAACTGAAAAGTGTTATCTCGCACAGTACGGCACAGAAACAAGATTCCATTGAAAGAATAGATACACAAAGCAAAACTTTGTAAAGTAATTCACATATGTGTCGCCTGTTCAATTAATATAACAGGAAAACTGAAAAGTGATATAACACTAAACCTAACCCTAACCCTAACCCTAAGCCCCTAACCCTAACCCTAACCCTAACCCCTAACCCTAACACTAACACCTAACCCTAACCCTAACCCTAACCCTAACCCCTAACCCGAACCCTAACCCTAACACCTGACCCTAACCCTAACCCTAACCCTAACCCCTAACCCTAACCCTAACGCTAACCGTAACCCTAACCATATCCCTTACCCAGCCCTAACCTAACCCTAACCGTAACCCTAACCCTAATCCTAATCCTAACTTGTTCCTAACAGGAACAAGTTTCCAAGGAAAGAACGTAAATGAAAAGCACTACTTTGTAAACTAAATCACATGTATGTCGCTCGCTCAATTAGGAATACAGGGAAACCGAAAAGTGTTATCTCGCACTGTATGGCACAGAAACAAATTTCCAAAGAAAGAACAGAAACGCAAAGCACAACTTTGTAAAATAAATGACAAACGTGTCGCCTGTTTAATTATTATAACAGGAAAACTGAAAAGTGATATAACGCACTGTACAGCACAGGAACAAGTTTCCATCGAAAGAACAGAAACGCAAAGCACAACTTTGTAAACTAATTCACATACGTGTCACCTGTTCAATTATTATAACAGGAAAACTGAAAAGTGATATATCACATTGTACAGCACAGGAACAAGTTTCAAATGAAAGAACAAATAATAAAATCACTAATTTGTAAACTAAATCACATGTGCGTCGCTCGCTCCATTAGGAATACAGGAAAACTGAAATTTGATATATCTCACTGTACAGCACAAGAACAAGTTTGAAATGAAAGAACAGAAAAGCAAAGCACAACTTTGTAAACTAATTCACATGTGTGTGGCCTGTTCAATTATTATAACAGGAAAACTGAAAAGTGATATAACCCTAACCCTAACCCTAACCCTAACCCTAACCCTAACCCGCTAACCCTAACCCTAACCCTAAACCTAACCCTAACCCTAACCCCTAACCCTAACCCTAACCCTAACCCTAACCCCTAACCCTAACCCTAACCCTAACCGTAACCCTAACCCTATCCCTTACCCAGCCCTAACCTAACCCTAACCCTAACTGTAAACCTAACCCTAACCCTAACCTTAACCCTAACTTGTTCCTAACAGGAACAAGTTTCCAAGGAAACAACATAAATGAAAAGCACTACTTTGTAAACTGAATCACATGTGTGTCACTCGCTCAATTAGGAATACAGGAAAACCGAAAAGTGTTATCTCGCACTATATGGCACAGAAACAAGTTTCCATCGAAAGAACAGAAACGCAAAGCACAACTTTGTAAACTAAATCACATACGTGTCGCCCGTTCAATTATTACAACAGGAAAACTGAAAAGTGATATATCACACTGTACAGCACAGAAACAAGTTTCCAACAGAAGAACAGAAATCCAAAGCACTACTTTGTAAACTAAATCACATGTGTGTCGCTCGCTCAATTAGGAATACAGGGAAACCGAAAAGTGTTATCTCGCACTGTATGGCACAGAAACAAATTTCCAAAGAAATAACAGAAACGCAAAGCACAACTTTGTAAGTTAAATGACATACGTTTCACCTGTTCAATTATTATAACAGGAAAACTGAAAAGTGATATAACGCACTGTACAGCACAGAAACATGTTTCCATCGAAAGAACAGAAAAGCAAAGCACAACTTTGTAAACTAATTCACATACGTGTCGCCTGTTCAATTATTATAACAGGAAAACTGAAATGTGATATATCACATTGTACAGCACAGGAACAAGTTTCAAATGAAAGAACAAATAATAAAATCACTAATTTGTAAACTAAATCACATGTGTGTCGCTTGCTCCATTAGGAATACAGGAAAACTGAAAAGGGATATATCTCACTGTACAGCACAAGAACAAGTTTCCAACGAAAGAACAGAAAAGCAAAGCACTACTTTTAAACGGAATCACCTGTGTGTCGCTCGCTCAATTAGCAATACAGGAAAACTGAAAAGTGTTATCTCGCACTGTACGGCACAGAAACAAGATTCCATTGAAAGAATAGATACACAAAGCAAAACTTTGTAAAGTAATTCACATATGTGTCGCCTGTTCAATTAATATAACAGGAAAACTGAAAAGTGATATAACACTAAACCTAACCCTAACCCTAACCCTAAGCCCCTAACCCTAACCCTAACCCTAACCCCTAACCCTAACACTAACACCTAACCCTAACCCTAACCCTAACCCTAACCCCTAACCCGAACCCTAACCCTAACACCTGACCCTAACCCTAACCCTAACCCTAACCCCTAACCCTAACCCTAACGCTAACCGTAACCCTAACCATATCCCTTACCCAGCCCTAACCTAACCCTAACCGTAACCCTAACCCTAATCCTAATCCTAACTTGTTCCTAACAGGAACAAGTTTCCAAGGAAAGAACGTAAATGAAAAGCACTACTTTGTAAACTAAATCACATGTATGTCGCTCGCTCAATTAGGAATACAGGGAAACCGAAAAGTGTTATCTCGCACTGTATGGCACAGAAACAAATTTCCAAAGAAAGAACAGAAACGCAAAGCACAACTTTGTAAAATAAATGACAAACGTGTCGCCTGTTTAATTATTATAACAGGAAAACTGAAAAGTGATATAACGCACTGTACAGCACAGGAACAAGTTTCCATCGAAAGAACAGAAACGCAAAGCACAACTTTGTAAACTAATTCACATACGTGTCACCTGTTCAATTATTATAACAGGAAAACTGAAAAGTGATATATCACATTGTACAGCACAGGAACAAGTTTCAAATGAAAGAACAAATAATAAAATCACTAATTTGTAAACTAAATCACATGTGCGTCGCTCGCTCCATTAGGAATACAGGAAAACTGAAATTTGATATATCTCACTGTACAGCACAAGAACAAGTTTGAAATGAAAGAACAGAAAAGCAAAGCACAACTTTGTAAACTAATTCACATGTGTGTGGCCTGTTCAATTATTATAACAGGAAAACTGAAAAGTGATATAACCCTAACCCTAACCCTAACCCTAACCCTAACCCTAACCCGCTAACCCTAACCCTAACCCTAAACCTAACCCTAACCCTAACCCCTAACCCTAACCCTAACCCTAACCCTAACCCCTAACCCTAACCCTAACCCTAACCGTAACCCTAACCCTATCCCTTACCCAGCCCTAACCTAACCCTAACCCTAACTGTAAACCTAACCCTAACCCTAACCTTAACCCTAACTTGTTCCTAACAGGAACAAGTTTCCAAGGAAAGAACATAAATGAAAAGCACTACTTTGTAAACTGAATCACATGTGTGTCACTCGCTCAATTAGGAATACAGGAAAACCGAAAAGTGTTATCTCGCACTATATGGCACAGAAACAAGTTTCCATCGAAAGAACAGAAACGCAAAGCACAACTTTGTAAACTAAATCACATACGTGTCGCCCGTTCAATTATTACAACAGGAAAACTGAAAAGTGATATATCACACTGTACAGCACAGAAACAAGTTTCCAACCGAAGAACAGAAATCCAAAGCACTACTTTGTAAACTAAATCACATGTGTGTCGCTCGCTCAATTAGGAATACAGGGAAACCGAAAAGTGTTATCTCGCACTGTATGGCACAGAAACAAATTTCCAAAGAAATAACAGAAACGCAAAGCACAACTTTGTAAACTAATTCACATACGTGTCGCCTGTTCAATTATTATAACAGGAAAACTGAAAAGTGATATAACGCACTGTACAGCACAGGAACAAGTTTCCATCGAAAGAACAGAAACGCAAAGCACAACTTTTTAAACTAATTCACATACGTGACGCCTGTTCAATTATTATAACAGGAAAACTGAAAAGTGATATAACGCACTGTACAGCACAGAAACAAGTTTCCATCGAAAGAACAGAAACGCAAAGCACAACTTTGTAAACTAATTCACATACGTGTCGCCTGTTCAATTATTATAACAGGAAAACTGAAAAGTTATATAACGCACTGTACAGCACAGAAACAAGTTTCCATCGAAAGAACAGAAACGCAAAGCACAACTTTGTAAATTAAATGACATACGTTTCGCCTGTTCAATTATTATAACAGGAAAACTGAAAAGTGATATATGACATTGTACAGCAAAGGAACAAGTTTCAAATGAAAGAACAAAAAAGAAAATCATTAATTTGTAAACTAAATCACAGGTGCGTCGCTCGCTCCATTAGGAATACAGGAAAACTGAAAAGTGATATATCTCACTGTACAGCACAAGAACAAGTTTCCAACGAAAGAACAGAAAAGCAAAGCACTACATTTAAACGGAATCACCTGTGTGTCGCTCGCTCAATTAGGAATACAGGAAAACTGAAAAGTGTTATCTCGCACTGTACGGCACAGAAACAAGATTCCATTGAAAGAATAGATACACAAAGCAAAACTTTGTAAACTAATTTACATATGTGTCGCCTGTTCAATTATTATAACAGGAAAACTGAAAAGTGATATAACACTAACCCTAACCCTAACCCTAACCCTAAGCCCCTAACCCTAACCCTAACCCTAACCCCTAACCCTAACCCTAACACCTAACCCTAACCCTAACCCTAACTCTAACCCCTAACCCTAACCCTAACCCTAACCCTAACCCTAACCCCTAACCCTAACCCTAACCTTAACCCTAACCCCTAACCCTAACCCTAACGCTAACCGTAACCGTAACCATATCCCTTACCCAGCCCTAACCTAACCCTAACCCTAACCCTAACCCTAAACCTAAATTGTTCCTAACAGGAACAAGTTTCCAAGGAAAGAACGTAAATGAAAAGCACGACTTTGTAAACTGAATCACATGTGTGGCACTCGCTCAATTAGAAATACAGGAAAACCGAAAAGTGATATAACACACTGTACAGCACAGAAACAAGTTTTCATCGAAAGAACAGAAAAGCAAAGCACAACTTTGTAAACTAAATCACATACGTGTCACCCGTTCAATTATTACAACAGGAAAACTGAAAAGTGATATATCACACTGTCCAGCACAGAAACAAGTTTCCAACCGAAGAACAGAAATCCAAAGCACTACTTTGTAAACTAAATCACATGTATGTCGCTCGCTCAATTAGGAATACAGGGAAACCGAAAAGTGTTATCTCGCACTGTATGGCACAGAAACAAATTTCCAAAGAAAGAACAGAAACGCAAAGGACAACTTTGTAAATTAAATCACATACGTGTTGCCCGTTCAATTATTACAACAGGAAAACTGAAAAGTGATATATCACACTGTCCAGCACAGAAACAAGTTTCCAACCGAAGAACAGAAATCCAAAGCACTACTTTGTAAACTAAATCACATGTGTGTCGCTCGCTCAATTAGGAATACAGGGAAACCGAAAAGTGTTATCTCGCACTGTATGACACAGAAACAAATTTCCAAAGAAATAACAGAAACGCAAAGCACAACTTTGTAAACTAAATGACATACGTTTCACATGTTCAATTATTATAACAGGAAAACTGAAAAGTGATATAACGCACTGTACAGCACAGAAACATGTTTCCATCGAAAGAACAGAAAAGCAAGGCACAACTTTGTAAACTAATTCACATACGTGTCGCCTGTTCAATTATTATAACAGGAAAACTGAAAAGTGATATAACGCACTGTACAGCACAGGAACAAGTTTCCATCGAAAGAACAGAAACGCAAAGCACAACTTTGTAAACTAATTCACATACGTGTCGCCTGTTCAATTATTATAGCAAAAAAACTGAAAAGTGATATAACGCACTGTACAGCACAGGAACAAGTTTCCATCGAAAGAACAGAAACGCAAAGCACAACTTTGTAAACTAATTCACATACGTGTCGCCTGTTCAATTATTATAACAGGAAAACTGAAAAGTGATATATCACATTGTACAGCACAGGAACAAGTTTCAAATGAAAGAACAAATAATAAAATCACTACTTTGTAAACTAAATCACATGTGTGTCGCTCGCTCAATTAGGAATACAGGAAAACCGAAAAGTGTTATCTCGCACTGTATGGCACAGAAACAAATTTCCAAAGAAAGAACAGAAACGCAAAGCACAACTTTGTAAATTAAATGACATACGTGTCGCCTGTTCAATTATTATAACAGGAAAACTTAAAAGTGATATAACGCACTGTACAGCACAGGAACAAGTTTCCATCGAAAGAACAGAAACGCAAAGCACAACTTTGTAAACTAATTCACATACGTGTCGCCTGTTCAATTATTATAACAGGAAAACTGAAAAGTGATATAACGCACTGTATAGCACAGGAACAAGTTTCCATCGAAAGAACAGAAACGCAAAGCACAACTTTTTAAACTAATTCACATACGTGTCGCCTGTTCAATTATTATAACATGAAAACTGAAAAGTGATATAACGCACTTTACAGCACAGAAACAAGTTTCCATCGAAAGAACAGAAACGCAAAGCACAACTTTTTAAACTAATTCACATACGTGTCGCCTGTTCAATTTTTATAACAGGAAAACTGAAAAGTGATATAACGCACTGTACAGCACAGAAACAAGTTTCCATCGAAAGAACAGAAACGCAAAGCACAACTTTGTAAATTAAATGACATACGTTTCGCCTGTTCAATTATTATAACAGGAAAACTGAAAAGTGATATATGACATTGTACAGCACAGGAACAAGTTTCAAATAAAAGAACAAAAAAGAAAATCATTAATTTGTAAACTAAATCACATGTGCGTCGCTCGCTCCATTAGGAATACAGGAAATCTGAAAAGGGATATATCTCACTGTACAGCACAAGAACAAGTTTCCAACGAAAGAACAGAAAAGCAAAGCACTACATTTAAACGGAATCACCTGTGTGTCGCTCGCTCAATTAGGAATACAGGAAAACTGAAAAGTGTTATCTCGCACTGTATGGCACAGAAACAAGATTCCATTGAAAGAATAGATACACAAAGCAAAACTTTGTAAACTAATTCACATATGTGTCGCCTGTTCAATTATTATAACAGGAAAACTGAAAAGTGATATAACACTAACCCTAACCCTAACCCTAACCCTAAGCCGCTAACCCTAACCCTAACCCTAACCCCTAACCCTAACCCTAACACCTAACCCTAACCCTAACCCTAACCCTTATCCTAACCCTAACCCTAACCCTAACCCCTAACCCAAATCCTAACCCTAAACCTAACCCCTTACCCTAACCCTAACGCTAACCGTAACCCTAACCATATCCCTTACCCAGCCCTAACCTAACCCTAACCCTAACCCTAACCCTAAACCTAACTTGTTCCTAACAGGAACAAGTTTCCAAGGAAAGAACGTAAATGAAAAGCACGACTTTGTAAACTGAATCACATGTGTGTCACTCGCTCAATTAGGAATACAGGAAAACCGAAAAGTGATATATCACACTGTACAGCACAGAAACAAGTTTTCATCGAAAGAACAGAAAAGCAAAGCACAACTTTTTAAACTAAATCACATACGTGTCACCCGTTCAATTATTACAACAGGAAAACTGAAAAGTGATATATCACACTGTACAGCACAGAAACAAGTTTCCAACCGAAGAACAGAAATCCAAAGCACTACTTTGTAAACTAAATCACATGTATGTCGCTCGCTCAATTAGGAATACAGGGAAACCGAAAAGTGATATCTCGCACTGTATGGCACAGAAACAAATTTCCAAAGAAAGAACAGAAACGCAAAGCACAACTTTATAAATTAAATGACATACGTGTCGCCTGTTTAATTATTATAACAGGAAAACTGAAAAGTGATATAACGCACTGTACAGCACAGGAACAAGTTTCCATCGAAAGAACAGAAACGCAAAGTACAACTTTGTAAACTAATTCACATACGTGTCGCCTGTTCAATTATTATGACAGGAAAACTGAAAAGTGATATATCACATTTTACAGCACAGTAACAAGTTTCAAATGAAAGAACAAATAATAAAATCACTAATTTGTAAACTAAATCACATGTGCGTCGCTCGCTCTATTAGGAATACAGGAAAACTGAAAAGTGATATATCTCACTGTACAGCACAAGAAGAAGTTTCCAACGAAAGAACAGAAAAGCAAAGCACAATTTTGTAAACTAATTCACATATGTGTGGCCTGTTCAATTATTATAACAGGAAAATTGAAAAGTGATATAACCCTAACCCTAACCCTAACCCTAACCCCTAACCCTAACCCTAACCCTAACCCCTAACCCTAACCCTAACCCAACCGTAACCCTAACCATATCCCTTACCCAGCCCTAACCTAACCCTACCCCTAACCCTAACCCTAACCCTAACCCTAACCTTAACCCTAACTTGTTCCTAACAGAAACAAGTTTCCAAGGAAAGAACATAAATGAAAAGCACTGCTTTGTAAACTGAATCACATGTGTGTCACTCGCTCAATTAGGAATACAGGAAAACCGAAAAGTGTGATCTCGCACTGTACGGCACAGAAACAAGTTTCCATCGAAAGAACAGAAACGCAAAGCACAACTTTGTAAACTAAATCACATACGTGTCCCCCGTTCATTTATTACAACAGGAAAACTGAAAAGTGATATATCACACTGTACAGCACAGAAACAAGTTTCCAACCGAAGAACAGAAATCCAAAGCACTACTTTGTAAACTAAATCACATGTATGTCGCTCGCTCAATTAGGAATACAGGGAAACCGAAAAGTGTTATCTCGCACTGTATGGCACAGAAACAAATTTCCAAAGAAAGAACAGAAACGCAAAGCACAACTTTGTAAATTAAATGACATACGTGTCGCCTGTTCAATTATTATAACAGGAAAACTTAAAAGTGATATAACGCACTGTACAGCACAGGAACAAGTTTCCATCGAAAGAACAGAAACGCAAAGCACAACTTTTTAAACTAATTCACATACGTGTCGCCTGTTCAATTATTATAACAGGAAAACTGAAAAGTGATATAACGCACTGTACAGCACAGAAACAAGTTTCCATCGAAAGAACAGAAACGCAAAGCACAACTTTGTAAACTAATTCACATACGTGTCGCCTGTTCAATTATTATAACAGGAAAACTGAAAAGTGATATAACGCACTGTACAGCACAGAAACAAGTTTCCATCGAAAGAACAGAAACGCAAAGCACAACTTTGTAAATTAAATGACATACGTTTCGCCTGTTCAATTATTATAACAGGAAAACTGAAAAGTGATATATGACATTGTACAGCACAGGAACAAGTTTCAAATGAAAGAACAAAAAAGAAAATCATTAGTTTGTAAACTAAATCACATGTGCGTCGCTCGCTCCATTAGGAATACAGGAAAACTGAAAAGTGATATATCTCACTGTACAGCACAAGAACAAGTTTCCAACGAAAGAACAGAAAAGCAAAGCACTACATTTAAACGGAATCACCTGTGTGTCGCTCGCTCAATTAGGAATACAGGAAAACTGAAAAGTGTTATCTCGCACTGTACGGCACAGAAACAAGATTTCATTGAAAGAATAGATACACAAAGCAAAACTTTGTAAACTAATTCACATATGTGTCGCCTGTTCAATTATTATAACAGGAAAACTGAAAAGTGATATAACACTAACCCTAACCCTAACCCTAACCCTAAGCCGCTAACCCTAACCCTAACCCTAACCCCTAACCCTAACCCTAACACCTAACCCTAACCCTAACCCTAACCCTTATCCTAACCCTAACCCTAACCCTAACCCTAACCCCTAACCCAAACCATAACCCTAAACCTAACCCCTAACCCTAACCCTAACGCTAACCGTAACCCTAACCATATCCCTTACCCAGCCCTAACCGAACCCTAACCCTAACCCTAACCCTAAACCTAACTTGTTCCTAACAGGAACAAGTTTCCAAGGAAAGAACGTAAATGAAAAGCACGACTTTGTAAACTGAATCACATGTGTGTCACTCGCTCAATTAGGAATACAGGAAAACCGAAAAGTGATATATCACACTGTACAGCACAGAAACAAGTTTCCAACGAAAGAACAGAAAAGCAAAGCACAACTTTGTAAACTAATTCACATTTGTGTGGCCTGTTCAATTATTATAACAGGAAAACTGAAAAGTGATATAACCCTAACCCTAACCCTAACCCTAACCCCTAACCCTAACCCTAACCCTAACCCTAACCCCTAACCCCTAACCCTAACCCTAACCCTAACCGTAACCCTAACCATATCCCTTACCCAGCCCTAACCTAACCCTACCCCTAACCCTAACCCTAACCCTAACCCTAACCTTAACCCTAACTTGTTCCTAACAGGAACAAGTTTCCAAGGAAAGAACATAAATGAAAAATGAAAAGCACTGCTTTGTAAACTGAATCACATGTGTGTCACTCGCTCAATTAGGAATACAGGAAAACCGAAAAGTGTGATCTCGCACTGTACGGCACAGAAACAAGTTTCCATCGAAAGAACAGAAACGCAAAGCACAACTTTGTAAACTAAATCACATACGTGTCGCCCGTTCATTTATTACAACAGGAAAACTGAAAAGTGATATATCACACTGTACAGCACAGAAACAAGTTTCCAACCGAAGAACAGAAATCCAAAGCACTACTTTGTAAACTAAATCACATGTATGTCGCTCGCTCAATTAGGAATACAGGGAAACCGAAAAGTGTTATCTCGCACTGTATGGCACAGAAACAAATTTCCAAAGAAAGAACAGAAACGCAAAGCACAACTTTGTAAATTAAATGACATACGTGTCGCCTGTTCAATTATTATAACAGGAAAACTTAAAAGTGATATAACGCACTGTACAGCACAGGAACAAGTTTCCATCGAAAGAACAGAAACGCAAAGCACAACTTTTTAAACTAATTCACATACGTGTCGCCTGTTCAATTATTATAACAGGAAAACTGAAAAGTGATATAACGCACTGTACAGCACAGAAACAAGTTTCCATCGAAAGAACAGAAACGCAAAGCACAACTTTGTAAACTAATTCACATACGTGTCGCCTGTTCAATTATTATAACAGGAAAACTGAAAAGTGATATAACGCACTGTACAGCACAGAAACAAGTTTCCATCGAAAGAACAGAAACGCAAAGCACAACTTTGTAAATTAAATGACATACGTTTCGCCTGTTCAATTATTATAACAGGAAAACTGAAAAGTGATATATGACATTGTACAGCACAGGAACAAGTTTCAAATGAAAGAACAAAAAAGAAAATCATTAGTTTGTAAACTAAATCACATGTGCGTCGCTCGCTCCATTAGGAATACAGGAAAACTGAAAAGTGATATATCTCACTGTACAGCACAAGAACAAGTTTCCAACGAAAGAACAGAAAAGCAAAGCACTACATTTAAACGGAATCACCTGTGTGTCGCTCGCTCAATTAGGAATACAGGAAAACTGAAAAGTGTTATCTCGCACTGTACGGCACAGAAACAAGATTTCATTGAAAGAATAGATACACAAAGCAAAACTTTGTAAACTAATTCACATATGTGTCGCCTGTTCAATTATTATAACAGGAAAACTGAAAAGTGATATAACACTAACCCTAACCCTAACCCTAACCCTAAGCCGCTAACCCTAACCCTAACCCTAACCCCTAACCCTAACCCTAACACCTAACCCTAACCCTAACCCTAACCCTTATCCTAACCCTAACCCTAACCCTAACCCTAACCCCTAACCCAAACCATAACCCTAAACCTAACCCCTAACCCTAACCCTAACGCTAACCGTAACCCTAACCATATCCCTTACCCAGCCCTAACCGAACCCTAACCCTAACCCTAACCCTAAACCTAACTTGTTCCTAACAGGAACAAGTTTCCAAGGAAAGAACGTAAATGAAAAGCACGACTTTGTAAACTGAATCACATGTGTGTCACTCGCTCAATTAGGAATATAGGAAAACCGAAAAGTGATATATCACACTGTACAGCACAGAAACAAGTTTCCAACGAAAGAACAGAAAAGCAAAGCACAACTTTGTAAACTAATTCACATATGTGTGGCCTGTTCAATTATTATAACAGGAAAACTGAAAAGTGATATAACCCTAACCCTAACCCTAACCCTAACCCCTAACCCTAACCCTAACCCTAACCCTAACCCCTAACCCCTAACCCTAACCATAACCCTAACCGTAACCCTAACCATATCCCTTACCCAGCCCTAACCTAACCCTACCCCTAACCCTAACCCTAACCCTAACCCTAACCTTAACCCTAACTTGTTCCTAACAGGAACAAGTTTCCAAGGAAAGAACATAAATGAAAAATGAAAAGCACTGCTTTGTAAACTGAATCACATGTGTGTCACTCGCTCAATTAGGAATACAGGAAAACCGAAAAGTGTTATCTCGCACTGTACGGCACAGAAACAAGTTTCCATCGAAAGAACAGAAACGCAAAGCACAACTTTGTAAACTAAATCACATACGTGTCGCCCGTTCATTTATTACAACAGGAAAACTGAAAAGTGATATATCACACTGTACAGCACAGAAACAAGTTTCCAACCGAAGAACAGAAATCCAAAGCACTACTTTGTAAACTAAATCACATGTATGTCGCTCGCTCAATTAGGAATACAGAGAAACCGAAAAGTGTTATCTCGCACTGTATGGCACAGAAACAAATTTCCAAAGAAAGAACAGAAACGCAAAGCACAACTTTGTAAATTAAATGACATACGTGTCGCCTGTTCAATTATTATAACAGGAAAACTTAAAAGTGATATAACGCACTGTACAGCACAGGAACAAGTTTCCATCGAAAGAACAGAAACGCAAAGCACAACTTTGTAAACTAATTCACATACGTGTCGCCTGTTCAATTATTATAACAGGAAAACTGAAAAGTGATATAACGCACTGTACAGCACAGGAACAAGTTTCCATCGAAAGAACAGAAACGCAAAGCACAACTTTTTAAACTAATTCACATACGTGTCGCCTGTTCAATTATTATAACAGGAAAACTGAAAAGTGATATAACGCACTGTACAGCACAGAAACATGTTTCCATCGAAAGAACAGAAAAGCAAGGCACAACTTTGTAAACTAATTCACATACGTGTCGCCTGTTCAATTATTATAACAGGAAAACTGAAAAGTGATATAACGCACTGTACAGCACAGAAACAAGTTTCCATCAAAAGAACAGAAACGCAAAGCACAACTTTGTAAATTAAATGACATACGTTTCGCCTGTTCAATTATTATAACAGGAAAACTGAAAAGTGATATATGACATTGTACAGCACAGGAACAAGTTTCAAATAAAAGAACAAAAAAAAAAAATCATTAATTTGTAAACTAAATCAAATGTGCGTCGCTCGCTCCATTAGGAATACAGGAAAACTGAAAAGGGATATATCTCACTGTACAGCACAAGAACAAGTTTCCAACGAAAGAACAGAAAAGCGAAGCACTACATTTAAACGGAATCACCTGTGTGTCGCTCGCTCAATTAGGAATACAGGAAAACTGAAAAGTGTTATCTCGCACTGTATGGCACAGAAACAAGATTCCATTGAAAGAATAGATACACAAAGCAAAACTTTGTAAACTAATTCACATATGTGTCGCCTGTTCAATTATTATAACAGGAAAACTGAAAAGTGATATAACACTAACCCTAACCCTAACCCTAACCCTAAGCCGCTAACCCTAACCCTAACCCTAACCCCTAACCCTAACCCTAACACCTAACCCTAACCCTAACCCTAACCCTTATCCTAACCCTAACCCTAACCCTAACCCTAACCCCTAACCCAAACCCTAACCCTAAACCTAACCCCTTACCCTAACCCTAACGCTAACCGTAACCCTAACCATATCCCTTACCCAGCCCTAACCTAACCCTAACCCTAACCCTAACCCTAAACCTAACTTGTTCCTAACAGGAACAAGTTTCCAAGGAAAGAACGTAAATGAAAAGCACGACTTTGTAAACTGAATCACATGTGTGTCACTCGCTCAATTAGGAATACAGGAAAACCGAAAAGTGATATATCACACTGTACAGCACAGAAACAAGTTTTCATCGAAAGAACAGAAAAGCAAAGCACAACTTTGTAAACTAAATCACATACGTGTCACCCGTTCAATTATTACAACAGGAAAACTGAAAAGTGATATATCACACTGTACAGCACAGAAACAAGTTTCCAACCGAAGAACAGAAATCCAAAGCACTACTTTGTAAACTAAATCACATGTATGTCGCTCGCTCAATTAGGAATACAGGGAAACCGAAAAGTGATATCTCGCACTGTATGGCACAGAAACAAATTTCCAAAGAAAGAACAGAAACACAAAGCACAACTTTATAAATTAAATGACATACGTGTCGCCTGTTTAATTATTATAACAGGAAAACTGAAAAGTGATATAACGCACTGTACAGCACAGGAACAAGTTTCCATCAAAAGAACAGAAACGCAAAGTACAACTTTGTAAACTAATTCACATACGTGTCGCCTGTTCAATTATTATGACAGGAAAACTGAAAAGTGATATATCACATTTTACAGCACAGTAACAAGTTTCAAATGAAAGAACAAATAATAAAATCACTAATTTGTAAACTAAATCACATGTGCGTCGCTCGCTCCATTAGGAATACAGGAAAACTGAAAAGTGATATATCTCACTGTACAGCACAAGAAGAAGTTTCCAACGAAAGAACAGAAAAGCAAAGCACAACTTTGTAAACTAATTCACATATGTGTGGCCTGTTCAATTATTATAACAGGAAAACTGAAAAGTGATATAACCCTAACCCTAACCCTAACCCTAACCCCTAACCCTAACCCTAACCCTAACCCCTAACCCTAACCCTAACCCTAACCGTAACCCTAACCATATCCCTTACCCAGCCCTAACCTAACCCTACCCCTAACCCTAACCCTAACCCTAACCCTAACCTTAACCCTAACTTGTTCCTAACAGGAACAAGTTTCCAAGGAGAGAACATAAATGAAAAGCACTGCTTTGTAAACTGAATCACATGTGTGTCACTCGCTCAATTAGGAATACAGGAAAACCGAAAAGTGTTATCTCGCACTGTACGGCACAGAAACAAGTTTCCATCGAAAGAACAGAAACGCAAAGCACAACTTTGTAAACTAAATCACATACGTGTCGCCCGTTCATTTATTACAACAGGAAAACTGAAAAGTGATATATCACACTGTACAGCACAGAAACAAGTTTCCAACGAAAGAACAGAAAAGCAAAGCACTACATTTAAACGGAATCACCTGTGTGTCGCTCCCTCAATTAGGAATACAGGAAAACTGAAAAGTGTTATCTCGCACTGTACGGCACAGAAACAAGATTCCATTGAAAGAATAGATACACAAAGCAAAACTTTGTAAACTAATTCACATATGTGTCGCCTGTTCAATTATTATAACAGGAAAACTGAAAAGTGATATAACACTAACCCTAACCCTAACCCTAACCCTAAGCCGCTAACCCTAACCCTAACCCCTAACCCTAACCCTAACACCTAACCCTAACCCTAACCCTTATCCTAACCCTAAACCTAACCCTAACCCTAACCCCTAACCCAAACCCTAACCCTAAACCTAACCCCTAACCCTAACCCTAACGCTAACCGTAACCCTAACCATATCCCTTACCCAGCCCTAACCTAACCCTAACCCTAACCCTAACCCTAAACCTAACTTGTTCCTAACAGGAACAAGTTTCCAAGGAAAGAACGTAAATGAAAAGCACGACTTTGTAAACTGAATCACATGTGTGTCACTCGCTCAATTAGGAATACAGGAAAACCGAAAAGTGATATATCACACTGTACAGCACAGAAACAAGTTTTCATCGAAAGAACAGAAAAGCAAAGCACAACTTTGTAAACTAAATCACATACGTGTCACCCGTTCAATTATTACAACAGGAAAACTGAAAAGTGATATATCACACTGTACAGCACAGAAACAAGTTTCCAACCGAAGAACAGAAATCCAAAGCACTACTTTGTAAACTAAATCACATGTGTGTCGCTCTCTCAATTAGGAATACAGGGAAACAGAAAAGTGTTATCTCGCACTGTATGGCACAGAAACAATTTTCCAAAGAAATAACAGAAACGCAAAGCACAACTTTGTAAATTAAATGACATACGTTTCGCCTGTTCAATTATTATAACAGGAAAACTGAAAAGTGATATAACGCACTGTACAGCACAGAAACATGTTTCCATCGAAAGAACAGAAAAGCAAGGCACAACTTTGTAAACTAATTCACATACGTGTCGCCTGTTCAATTATTATAACAGGAAAACTGAAAAGTGATATAACGCACTGTACAGCACGGGAACAAGTTTCCATCGAAAGAACAGAAACGCAAAGCACAACTTTGTAAACTAATTCACATACGTGTCGCCTGTTCAATTATTATAACAGGAAAACTGAAAAGTGATATAACGCACTGTACAGCACAGGAACAAGTTTCCATCGAAAGAACAGAAACGCAAAGCACAACTTTGTAAACTAATTCACATACGTGTCGCCTGTTCAATTATTATAACAGGAAAACTGAAAAGTGATATAACGCACTGTACAGCACAGAAACATGTTTCCATCGAAAGAACAGAAAAGCAAGGCACAACTTTGTAAACTAATTCACATACGTGTCGCCTGTTCAATTATTATAACAGGAAAACTGAAAAGTGATATAACGCACTGTACAGCACAGAAACAAGTTTCCATCGAAAGAACAGAAACGCAAAGCACAACTTTGTAAATTAAATGACATACGTTTCGCCTGTTCAATTATTATAACAGGAAAACTGAAAAGTGATATATGACATTGTACAGCACAGGAACAAGTTTCAAATGAAAGAACAAAAAGAAAATCATTAATTTGTAAACTAAATCACATGTGCGTCGCTCGCTCCATTAGGAATACAGGAAAACTGAAAAGGGATATATCTCACTGTACAGCACAAGAACAAGTTTCCAACGAAAGAACAGAAAAGCAAAGCACTACATTTAAACGGAATCACCTGTGTGTCGCTCGCTCAATTAGGAATACAGGAAAACTGAAAAGTGTTATCTCGCACTGTACGGCAGAGAAACAAGATTCCATTGAAAGAATAGATACACAAAGCAAAACTTTGTAAACTAATTCACATATGTGTCGCCTGTTCAATTATTATAACAGGAAAACTGAAAAGTGATATAACACTAACCCTAACCCTAACCCTAACCCTAAGCCGCTAACCCTAACCCTAACCCTAACCCCTAACCCTAACCCTAACACCTAACCCTAACCCTAACCCTAACCCTTATCCTAACCCTAAACCTAACCCTAACCCTAACCCCTAACCCCAACCCTAACCCTAAACCTAACCCCTAACTTAAACCCTAACCCTAAACCTAACCCCTAACCCTAACCCTAACGCTAACCGTAACCGTAACCATATCCCTTACCCAGCCCTAACCTAACCCTAACCCTAACCCTAACCCTAACCCTTAACCTAACTTGTTCCTAACAGGAACAAGTTTCCAAGGAAAGAACGTAAATGAAAAGCACGACTTTGTAAACTGAATCACATGTGTGTCACTCGCTCAATTAGGAATACAGGAAAACCGAAAAGTGATATATCACACTGTACAGCACAGAAACAAGTTTTCATCGAAAGAACAGAAAAGCAAAGCACAACTTTGTAAACTAAATCACATACGTGTCACCCGTTCAATTATTACAACAGGAAAACTGAAAAGTGATATATCACACTGTACAGCACAGAAACAAGTTTCCAACCGAAGAACAGAAATCCAAAGCACTACTTTGTAAACTAAATCACATGTGTGTCGCTCGCTCAATTAGGAATACAGGGAAACCGAAAAGTGTTATCTCGCACTGTATGGCACAGAAACAATTTTCCAAAGAAAGAACAGAAACGCAAAGCACAACTTTGTAAATTAAATGACATACGTTTCGCCTGTTCAATTATTATAACAGGAAAACTGAAAAGTGATATAACGCACTGTACAGCACAGAAACATGTTTCCATCGAAAGAACAGAAAAGCAAGGCACAACTTTGTAAACTAATTCACATACGTGTCGCCTGTTCAATTATTATAACAGGAAAACTGAAAAGTGATATAACGCACTGTACAGCACGGGAAGAAGTTTCCATCGAAAGAACAGAAACGCAAAGCACAACTTTGTAAACTAATTCACATACGTGTCGCCTGTTCAATTATTATAACAGGAAAACTGAAAAGTGATATAACGCACTGTACAGCACAGGAACAAGTTTCCATCGAAAGAACAGAAACGCAAAGCACAACTTTGTAAACTAATTCACATACGTGTCGCCTGTTCAATTATTATAACAGGAAAACTGAAAAGTGATATAACACTAACCCTAACCCTAACCCTAAGTGTTAGGAGAACAGGACTACCATTTGGGGCCTTGGTGGATGCTTTGAGACAAGCAGGCTTGGCTCTGAAAGTGACAGGGAAACACCACTTACACAGACAACTAAACAGTAAACACAAATGACACACAACAATTTACCAATATAATTTACATTACAAAATCAGAGAATTACGGATTGTATTCTTTCTAGTGTTTTCCTGAACTAACGAAATGGAAAATTATTTGCAAAGCATACTAGATGGTCTATAACAAAAGGCATCATGCATATAAATTATTGCAAATTAAATCTTAATGATAATTAATAGTACTGTGATTGCCAGGCTTATTGTTCTATCACATGCAGCTAGACTTACTGTTTATATTCTGAAGTTGGGAAAATGAGGCTTAAATATTCATTTATCATTTGGTAGCTGACTCATTAATCCATATACTATAAAAATGATTCTGAAACTATTGATATTGTGTCAAAGTTACCTTTTCCATGGTGTGAACAATTAAAATTTAATGTGTTGAGTTTCTGTTTAATATAGGCTTAAACTTAAAAATTATTATTTTTTTACAATAGATGTTTTCAAAAACATATTTAAGCCACAACTAATGTGTTTTCTATTTTCTAAATAAAATAAATTTTAGAAACCACAGTCTTCTGAGTGGCTAAAACAGTGTTTGTATAAGAGGAGCTCCACAAATATAGAAGTCAGGCTGTCAGTTGCATTTAGGAAGACAAAACAAGTGATATTTCAGGAAAACAGGCTGTCAGGTGCGTTTGGAAGGACAGAACAAGAGAGATTTCAATATTAAAAAAATAAAACAATAGTTTAATCACTTAGCATCACTGTGAACTTAACTACCTTGAGCTGTCCCGTTTCTTGATAACTCTACCGACAGCATTTTTCACTTCTTTGTTTCTGAGACTATAAATGAGTGGGTTCAGCATTGGGATCACAATGGTATAGAAAACAGAAGCCACTTGATCCTTTCCCAAGGAGTAGGACTTACTTGGTCTCAAATAAGTAAAGATTAAAGCCCCGTAGAAGACAGTGACTCCCAAGAGATGAGAGGCACAAGTAGAGAAGGCTTTGTGCTTTCCTGAAGTGGAATTGATCTTCAAAATAGTAGAGAGAATAGACACATAGGACACAGATATTGTAGTTAGAGACACCATTAGGGTGGAATCAGCAAAAATGAACATAATGATTTCAATGTTACGTTTATCATTGCAAGAGAGTGCTAAAATTGGAGTTGTGTCACAAAAAAAGTGATGGATTACTTTGGGTCTGCAGAAATGTAAGGTGCTCATGCATAGCATATTAACAGTGGAGTCCATAGTTCCAATCATATAGCAACCAGTGATAAGGACACTGCAGAGTCTTGTGGACATGACAACTGGGTAGTGGAGAGGGTTGCATATAGCTACATACCGATCGTAGGCCATTGAAGCAAGAAGGAAACACTCAGCAGCAGCCAAGAGCACAAAAATGTACATTTGAGTGAAACAGCCAGTACAGGAAATAATCTTAGTGGAAGTCAGCAGATTCTCTAGGGTTTTAGGTGTGATGACAGTTGAGTAGCTGAGGTCAAGGAATGACAGATGGGTTAAAAAGAAATACATTGGAGTGTGAAGCTGAGTATCTAGACAGATGATCAGCATCATGCCTGCGTTGCCCAGCACAGTGACCAGGTATATCAGGAGGAACAGTAGAGCAAGGACCCTCTGAATCTCTCTGGAATCTGTCAGCCCCATGAGGATGAAGAAGTCAGGCTCACTTGTGTAATTCAAATTTTTCATAGTGAATGGCCCTAAAACTGATGAGAAATCAAAGGTAATACTAAACTGGAATAATTTTAAAAAACAGTTTTGTTTAAATTAAATATTGGTATATTTGTAGTTTTGGTTGGCTCAATATTGATATTTCTTTTAGAGTATAAGGATGAACAAATACTAAAGATAGTGAAGGTTAAAACTCACATTTGCTAGGATATGATATAACGCAGCATACTTCATGTTTAAAACTACCATGGAAATATTCTAAATAATTTTATTTAATAGCATTTAATTAGTATAGAATATTTGTCTGTAGGTACTACTGGCATGCATTGATTTTAAATGAAGAATCTAGAAAGGTCAAATAACTTACCAGAATTGTATACAATGAATGCTGTCTCTCTGGTGTTTCTACTAGTTATGCTCAAAGGACTATAAATGTGATGCTGACTCCTGTATATGACTACTCATCACACTCTAATTACTTACTTATTATAAAACAACCTTACAGATTATCTGTTCTTGGTTCATTTTTGATGTCAGTAAAAACTTATTACAATTATATTTTACTTTTTATAGAGTTCAATAGGGTACTTGAAACCATATAAACATTAATGAAGGTTGTATGCTTTCTCCTCCTGTCAGTGCAATATCAAGTACGTTCTAAAATCACAGTCGTCACCTGTGGAGTCTAATTCCGTTAGTTCTGCATGTCTGATTGCACAAATATTGATATTTACTTAGATAAGGCACAAGTACTAAGTGCTCACCTGTGTCTTCAGTAAAGCCTTACTTCATGCTAACAGATCTACACCGTGCCACTTTTAACAATACCTACTGTGAGCCAGACGTGAATGGAAAACACAGCAATGAATGCAATAAACCTTCAACATCCTATGTCCAAAATGATGCTAGTTTCCAATTTTTCTCATGACTAACATATGAAATCCGAATAAAGACATAAATATTTCAGTACTACAGCATATATTTTTCATGTGATCAATACTTTTGGATCTTTTATCCATTTGTTTTTTTAAATTCAGAGTTAAGTTACCCTAGAAATTATTCTTGGGTCTTGACAAAATGGAGCATTTCTTAGACAGCTATGAATCAAAAGCATTTCAGAGAGCTACTGTGAACACAGGCTGAGCTGTACACAGCTCTTATCTCTGCCAGGGTCTAAGGACAATGAGCACCACCATTGGTCTTCCTTAGGGACCAATTTTCCTGCAAGATTATTTGGCATGCTTTCAAAAACCACAGTTCTAGATCTAATTCAGCAAAGGCTTCAAAGGAGCCTGAGGGAAAGACTGGCTATGTTGAATATGTCTGTTTTTCCAACTAAATTTAAAGCACATATTTAAAATGAACACATATTATAAATGAATGTATGGATTTATGAGGTGTATTTTTAGGGATTACAATGGCCATGAGATAATCTCCTACACTATGAAAGAGAAAAATATTATTCATATCTATCTACCTACATGTATACATTTTGTAACTTACATTTATGAGCGACAGTATCAAGGATAAAGTGGCAAATTTTCCATAAGAGATATTTTGAGTTGAAAACTGTGATAGTTCCTGAATAAAATGTATTCTGTAGAAATAGTAGACTAATTCAAATCTGATATGAATCAATGAAGGCAAGTCCCAGTTCTTGTTAATAGTTTTCTTTAGAACATAAATAGCAGCTTTCTCAATGATTTCCTTTCGTGAACAAGCACAGTGTTTTGCATATTTTTATAAATATTATACTGTATATTCAATATTTTCTGATATTTTACCCTAAGAATTTTATGTATTATGGCCTGTCTTTTGCTGACATTTTACAAAGTCCTTAGATTCATGTATTTCTGATTAGATTGGCATCAATCTTAAAGAAATGAACTGACATTCTCAAGGTGATAAGCACATTTTAGCATCACAAGGATGGATAATACCCCATTTGTTTTATCTTCTGCAACATATGAAACTTGCAAAATTTGCTTCATTTCGTCAGTGAGTCTCTTAAGTTCATTTTTATTTAAAAATATTGTGAAAATGTAACAAAGTCTGTCTGAATCTAATAATAATTCTAGAATTAATTAAGTAAAATAAAGCTCATTTCATATATTCATAATTGTGTCAAATGGGCTCTTTTAATAAGAATGAAGGGGTGTGAATGTGAGTTTAAAGTAGCTGTGTATTTTATTTAAAAATATTTTTGCTGGAAATGAAATTATTTCAGGGAAAGATTCTGTGAGTTTAGTCTAAATTCAAAATGAAATTAATGTTTTTGAATAGGTAGAAATGACTCCTCCTTTGGCTTGGACCATAAGGTATGAGTGGCATGTACAATACTCCACAAGTTGGCAGATGTCAAATAAAATTGAACCTAAGGCTGAGTGGTAAGTGGGATCCAGATGGAAGGAGGCTTTGCCTGAGAAGGAGCTGTAACATACCATCAGCTGCATCTGATGATTAGAACAGTCCTTGAGAGTTCGTGTGTGTACGTGAGTTAAATACAAACTTCTGTAAATATTACTACTTTGTGTGCAGAATTTAAGAACTTTATCTTATTTACTGTCATAAAACAGTCTCACCATGTAGAACAACTTGCCTCAGACTATTCATTCTCTCGACTCAGCCTCCTAAATGATGAGAATATGGCCTTGTGCCACTTCCCACCTCAGCAATGTTTCTTGAGTCAGTGCAATGAATAATGAAGTAAATAATGAAAAAATACATCTTCCACACTTAGCATAGTTACAATAAAACTCAGGGATTTGAGCACTTAATCTGAGATGTCATAATCTTTATCCATGTTTGCCTTGCTTCAGATTCATATACTAAATGAAGCAGGAGATGGCTTTAAACTGAAATTTAACAACATTGATTTAAAAAATAAATTAACATTGAGTTTCTTTCTATTTTCCTATTAGGTTGATAATATTTGATTAGTATGACTGGCTATAAGTATGATTCTGTAACACATATTAGAGCATTGTATTTTATACAATTAAGATATTAAATGTTTGCATGATTATAATTTTTTAAAGTTTGAATAAATGTGTGAATCTCTGTGTGTACATAAGCATGTGCAAATTGTACACATCTCTTCATACTTGCATATTCACTGTGCTTTGCCTCAGAATGTGATTGTATTCAGAATCATATTACTTAACGAAGCACTGAGATGAAATGAGGAGATCTAAGTAAGCATGTATTCAATCTTTTTGTATATGTGTAAGGTGAGTTTAACATATAGAGATATTTAGAGTGAAGAATATATGGAGATACTGGGAATAATTTTCTATTGCAAACCATAGAGAAAATTCTCAGAAGAAATCAACTCACAACAACATACCTAAGCGAATCTGTCCTTCAGAAGACTGACAATAAATATGACTATCACTTAAACCATTTGTTATATTGCATGTATTTACTTTAAGCACAGCAAATAAACCTAACTGCTATCAGTGTTGCAGGAATATGTGTGTATGGATGTATATGAGTGTATGAAATGGAGAAGATTAAAATAGTGGAGGAATTTCTTTCCGCCTGTGAAAATGAAATGAATACAGTGGTAATTATGACTTCTACTTACTTTTTATTAAAATAAATTCTTCTACAAGATATCTCAACCATAGTTTCTCCTCCTACCAGTCTTCCCAGCACCACTCCACCTGCCTCCCCAAGATACACTCAGAAAAGAGCAGGTCTTTGAGAGACAAAAACAAACACAACAAAAACAATATACAATAAAACAAGTCAAAAGCCCTGATGTTGAACAAAGCAACCCAATATCTGAAAGAGTCCCAAGATCAGGTAAAAGGTCCAGCCACCCTTGCTTTTACTTCTAGGAACCACACAAAAACACCAAGCTAACAGCCATTACATATACATATAATATATGTTATCTATATCTATCTATCTATCTATCTATCTATCTATCTATCATCTATCTATCTATCTATCTATCTATCTATCTATCTATCTATCTATCTATCTGTAGAGGACCTGGTACAGATCCATGGAGGCAGTATGTTTGCAGCTTCAGATCCTGTGATGTCATGTGAGCCCTCCTTAGTAGATTAAGTAGGCCATGTTTTTCTGGAGTCCTTTACCGCCTCTGGCTCCTACAATGTTTCCCGCTCCTATTCCATGGAGTTCCCCAATTTCCAAGGGGAGGGACCCATGGAGACCTCCAGTTTAGACTCTCTCCTCACATGTCTGGCTGTGGGTTTCTGTGCTCAATCCTACATGCTGCAGAGAAAGCCTTTTTTATGATGACCAACGACATCAATCTAGGAATATAGCAGAATATCATTAGGAATTGTTTCATCATTGATTCTTTTCCCCAAGTCATGGTTGGTTCTACCTTAGGTGTCTGGGCTATCTAGTCTCCGGTTTCTAGCCCCCAAGGCAGGGTTTCTATAGTGGCTGTACAAGCTTGCACTACCACCAGTAGTGGAGAAATGTTTCTCCTTGCTCCCCATTCTTGCCAACATGAGCTACTGCTTGTGTTACTGATCATCTTCATTTTGAAAGATGCAAAATGGAATCTCAATGTAGTTTATATTTGCATTTTCATGATGGCTGAGAATATTGAACTTTTCTTTAAGTGACTATCAGCCATTTTAGTTTCCTGTATTGAGAATTTTCTGTTTAGATATGTACCTTAATTTTAAATTGGCTTATCTGATTTTTTGATATCTACTTTCTTGAGTTCTACTCATATTTTGGATAGTAGTACTCTATTAGATGTGGACTTAGCAAAAATCTTTTCCTGTTCTGTAGGCTGCTGCTTTGTCCAATTCATGATGTCCTTTTCCTCACAGAAGCCTTTCAGTTTCATGAGGTCCCTTTAATAATTGTTGATCTTAGTGCCTGCTCTATCGGTGTTCTGTTCAGAATGTAGTCTTCTGTGTCGATATGGCTATTCCCACTTTCTTTTCTATCAGGGTCAGTGTTTCTGGTTTTATATTGAGTTCTTTGATCCACTTAGATTTGAGTTTTGGTCTTTACTTTAAATTGTTAACTGAGAATAGAAATACAATTAAAATTCAATGAGAAATTGGGAGAAAAGGAAAGGGGGAAGTAGGAGAAGTGGGGGGAACTAGAAAGAGAGGAGGGAAGGGGCACCCATTGGATGTAAAGTAAATAAATAATATAAAAATATAAGATACAAATAAAAAATTAAAAATAATAAAAAGAAGTTTCTAACAGAATCAGTGATAAGACATTGAAAGTAAATCTTTGTTTTATTGAGGATTTAAGGTGAAAAATTCATTTTATAGACATAAACATTTTTCTTAAAAGTTTTCTCATTGCCTCTTTCACATCTCTGTTCCTGAGACTGTAGATAATGGGATTCAGCATGGGAATCACAATAGCATAACATGTGGATACTACCATATCATGCTCCAAGGCATAGCTGGAACTTGGTCTCATGTACATGAAGAGGATTGTTTCATAATAGATGGACACTCCAATGAGGTGAGAGCCACATGTAGAGGACACTTTTTGCCTCCCTTCAGCAGAATGTATCTTCAGAATGGCAAAGAGGATGAAACTAGAAGAGATGATGATGATCAAGATAGTGACTTCCTCAATAGAGCTTACAAAGATGAAGAGTATAAGCTCATTCACTTTCGTGTCCGAGCAAGAAATAGCCAGCAGAGGGGGAATATCACAGAAAAAAAATGCTTCATTTCATTGGAGCCACAAAAAGATAGGCTAGCGGTGGCTGCTGTATGGATAGGTGCATGGAGAATTCCACCAGCCAAGGAGCCAATAATGAGTGAGATGTAGACTCTGGGTGACATGCTTACTGCATACAGAAGTGGGTTGTAGATAGCCTCATAGCGGTCATAAGCCATTGCTGCCAAGAGAAAACATTCTGTGGTTCCACAACTGACAGCAAGAAACATTTGTGCTGCACATCCAAGGAATGAAATGACTTTCTTCTCTGACATGAAATCTATTAATATTTTGGGGGTGATAATGGTAGAAAAGCAAGCATCTATGAATGATAAAACACCCAACAAATAGTACTTTGGGTTGTGGAGCTGGGTGTTCCCAATGACTGCTGCAATCAGTCCCCCGTTTCCCATTAGTGTGAAAAGGTAAATCACTAGAAATAGTACAAAAAGAACGATCTGAAGTTCAGCATTGTCTGGGAGGCCTCTCAGGATAAATAGAAGGAAGTCAGTGACATTCTCCATGCTGAAATCTCAGACAGCTATCTTAAAGTCATTCAGAGAATAATCATTCATAGTACTAGAAAACAGTAAAGAGTCTTGGAGTTAAGATAGGTAATGACCCCTTTCATTTATCAATTTATCATATAAAATGCTCAACCACAAACACAGAATCCAGCAGAAAGTATGTTGATGAACTCATGTTGTGCTTATAACTGTCAGCTCTATTAGCCACTTCATCCCTGCATTCAGTTAGCTTTATTTATCATTTCAAATTCCATAAGAAATCCAATTTGAGAATCAAGAGTGATAGTACAGTGTTGGGAGGTGAAGTTGTAAACGGAAAGGTGTCTTCGTAAGTGTGTGGATAGCTTGAGGCACGTGAGACTGTCAAACAAACAAGTCGAAGGGGTGAAAATTTCTCTGACATTTCAGACAATCTAATTTCTGTTAGTGTCAGCGCACAGGATTCAAATGTAGATTTCTAGGTCCTTCAGCAACTGGGTAAAATAATTTGCTACAATCTTCAGTCCTGTAGAATGTGAACATGATTTCACAATGTAAGTATAAACATTGAGGAAAAAACATGTTAGTAGCATTGTTCTACACTTAAACAATATGCTGAAATAAGTTGATGATCTAGAGTAAAAGAACCATGAATTTAAATATTTTTAAAAAATATTTTAAAAGAATGTTGTCTCTCTTAGATATTATTAATGTAATTTGTGGCTGCTGAGGTGGCTTACCAAGTCAAGTCATTACTGCCAAACTGACAACTTGAATTTAATCCCTGAAAACTAACATGGTGGAAGGAGAGAACCAAATACTTCAAGTTTTCCTCCGATCTCCACATGCATGCCTTGCCACATTTATGACAAAATCTTCCAAAAACGCAACAAATTTCATGTATTCTATAAAATGAATGGGTTAATAAATTGATAAATAGTTGAAGTAAATGGAACATTATGATTACATTACAATATATCACATCTCTTAAATTCTTGACACTTTATCTGTTACCAGTGATAATAAATAAATTAATTAGACTTACCAAAGTCCTGTTTCAAACTACTGGTATCATCTATTTCAGAAGAGTCTTTGGAAAAAAGAATGAAGCCACGTTTCAACAAGCCCTGACAGGAATTCTGGGTTGTGTGAAAGAACTGTCAATATCCTGAAAAATATTGTGGCAGCATTTGTAGAAATAATAAGGCCAAAGGAATTATAAAAACTCTTTGCCTCTTTTCTCTCCCTCCCCTTTTCATTTCCCCCCTTCTCTTTCTTCTTCCTTACTCTCTTTTGTTTTCTTCCCCTTTTCTTCCAGTTATCCTTCCATTATTTATTCTTTTCATCACTCGTTTTACTATCTCTTACCACAATAATTCTCAACCTCAGTATCTCAAGGTGGGTGGTTATCTATTAAGATTCCCCCTCTTTTCCTTTTGGCATTAATACAATTGCTTTGTCAAGTCATAAAACTGTCATGAGGCATATTATTTTTAATTGTGAATATTTAATTCTTTCAACTGAAAAGGGTGGGGATTATTCCTTATTGAAAAGTTCATCAAACACAAAATCACAGACATCAATAAAATATAGCCATGTTATCATAAAAAGGTTTGATAAAATCCACCCTGAGGATGAAGAAATAGATGCTGCATATCTTGAAAAAATAATAAACTAAAACTCCACATGAAAGTACAGAATATATAAGGACAGAGAACTAGAAATAAAAGGTTTTTATGATTGTAGTATACACATTACATATTACTTTAGTGCTGAGCTAAAAGAGGTGAATTAAATATTATATAAAATTAACATGAATTTTCAAAAAGGAGCAATATCATAGTGATGAAAACATATGGAGACTACTGTGTTACTTCAAATTATGTTTACATAGAATTTTTTATTATTATTTTTATTTTATTATTATTAGTTACATTTTATTAACTCTGTATCCCAGCTGTATCCCGCTCCCTTATTCCCTCCCAATCCCACCCTCCTCTCATCTCCTTCCTGCCCCTTTCCAAGTCCACTGATGGGGGGACCTCCTCCCCTTTCATCTGACCCTGTTTCATCAGGTATCTTCAGGACTGGCTGCAAAGTCCTCTGTGGCCTAACAGGACTGCTCCTCCCTTGGCGGGTGAGGAGGCCAAAGAGCCAGCCATTGAGTTCCTGTCAAAAATAGTCCCTGTTCCCCTTACTATGGGAAACCAATTGGTTATTGAGCTACCATGAGCTTCATCAGAGCAAAGGTTCTAGGTTATATCCATACATGGTCCTTGGTTGGAGAAACAGTTTCAGAAAAAACCCCTGTGCCCAGATATATTTGGTCCTTGTGGGGCTCCTTTTACATAGGATTTTATATTTATATAAAAACTTTATTCTAGGAGGAGGGGCAAGATGGCGGCACCAGGAGGACTCCCATTCTGAGCAGCAGCAGCAGGATCAGCACAGTGACCAGTAATCAGAACTCTCGGCCATAAAACACAGTCATTGTGTTTCCCAGGTGAGAGGATACCCCACGGTGGGGGATTCAATCAGCTTTTAACTCCCCCGGCTAAACCACTGAAGAGATCCCAGTTCCGCCAGACGCTTGGCTGCTGGCCGCCAGCCCCAGCCCCAGCCCAGAGCCACAAGCCAGTGACTCTGGTCACGGTCCCAGACTGAACCGTGTGCACCACACTATCAGAGACTGGAATCTTCAGTAAAGAGATAACCCCACAGTACAGGAAACGATTGGGACCGACCTTAGGTCACCCAGACATCCCCTGGAAAAGACTCGGGTTCCACGGGCACCCCAGGAGCCAGCCTGGAGCCAGAGCCGGGGACCCAGGTTCCGGCACAGAGCCCTGCCTGCCTGCGTGCCTGACTCGCTGCCTGAGATAGAACTGTGGGCACCAGGGCACCAGCGAATGAGATTCACTGTCCGGTGCAAACACACAGGGAGGGAAATGGCTGGCCTGATCTCAGAGCACTCAGCCGACACCCCCACACCGAAAAGGTCTCGGGAAAATTACCCAGTTTAGGCAAACACCCAGGTTCCCAAAGGCCAGAAAGGTGGAGACTGAACCGCCATCACTCAGCTGTGCTCCAGACACAGGCAGTTTCTGCGGCCAGCCAGCTGACGGAGACCAAGCAGTGTGCACCAGGGCAAAAAAAAAAAAAAAAAGAGAGAGAAAGAGAGAGACTGAGAGTCCCTGTCTCCAGAGAATCCACAGGGAAGGAAGGAAACTGTACTGACTTAAATCACCCAATCCTTCCCTGGAAAAAGTCTAGCAAAGACCAGGGGGGCCGAGCCGCCATCACTCAGCTGTGCTCCAGACACAGGCACAAACAGTTGCTGCGCACCAGATGTCCAACTGGGTCACAGCAGCTGATCATTAAATTTACAGCAAGAAACCCAGAAACAAGGCAGCTGTCCTCAGGACTTCCCTGGTTGAGAGGAGAACCCTCTCGACTAACAAAGACCACAGTTACCACTCAGATCTCTATCCCTGAGGTGAGCAGCAGCAACTCCTGAAAAAACGCCATCCATCCAGGGACTATACCCAAAAAGCTGAGAAGACATCCTTCAGGAAAAACCAGCTTTCTGCAAAGGGGATTCTCTCCACCACAGGATCCCCAGGAACCACCAGAAAATAACCCCAAACACCTAAGATAGCACAATGGGTAGAGGCCAGTGTAAAAGCTCAAGCAACAAAAGACAGAGCAATATGGCATCCCCAGAACCCAGTTACCCAGGGGCAAGTAGCCCTGGACACCCCAGCAAAACTGAAATCCAAGAAGATGGCCTAAAAACTATGCTCATGAAGATGATAACAGAGGAAACAAATAAGATACGTAAAGACATAGAGGAAGATAAACTGAAACAGAATATTGCCATCCGTAAAGAAATAGAGGAAGCTGCAGCCAAACAGTTTATGGCCTTTAGAAAGGAAATGCTTAAAGCACTGAATGAAATAAAAGAAACAGAGTTGAAGGAACTAAAAGAAAAACAGGAAAGTACAATCAGACAGGTGAAGGAAGTAAACAAAACAACTTAAGACCTGAAGATAGAATTGGAAAAATTAAAGAAAACACAAATGGAGGAAATAATGGAGAGGAAGAATCTAGGGAAGAAAACAGGAACTACAGAGGTAAGCATAACCAACAGACTACAAGAGATAGAAGAAAGAATCTCAGGTGTAGAAGATACAATGGAAGAAATCGATGTATCTGTCAAAGAAAATGTTAAATCCAAAAAATTCCTGACACAGACTGTCCAAGAAATCCAAGACAATATGAAAAGATGAAACCTAAGAATACTAGGAATAGAGGAAAAAGAAGACTCCCTTCTCCAAGGCCCAGAAAATATTTTCAACAAAATCATTGAAGAAAATTTCCCCAACTTAAAGGAGAGGCCAATAAGAATACATGAAGCCTACAGAACACCCACCAAATTGACCATAAAAAAAAAATCCTCCCACCACATAATAATCAAAACAGTAAGTATACAGAACAAAGAAAAAATACTAAAAGCTGCAAGGGAAAAAGGCCAAGTAACATATAATGACAAACCCATTAGAATCACACCTGACTTTTCAGCAGAGATTATGAAAGCCAGAAGGGCCTGGACGGATATCATGCAGACCCTAAGAGAACACAGATGTCAGCCCAGGCTACTATACCCCGCAAAACTCTCAGTCCTCATAGATGGAGAAAACAAGATATTCAATGACAAAAACAAATTTCAACAATACCTACAAACAAATCCAGCATTACAGAAGACACTGGAAGGGAAAATACAACCCCAAAAAATAGCTTCTTTCAAGAAAACACAGGAAATAAATAACCATACTACAGTAAAACAAAAAGCAACCAAGCACACAACCTGATGACCACAGCCAACATCAAAATCAAGGGATCTAACAGCCACTGGTCATTAATCTCTCTCAAAATCAATGGACTCAACTCTCCAATAAAAAGACACAGATTAACAGAATGGATACGTAAACAGAACCCAGCAATCTGTTGCATACAAGAAACACACCTAAGACACAAAGATAGACATTACCTGAGGGTAAAGGGTTGGAAGACGACTTTCCAAGCAAACGGACCCAAGAAGCAAGCAGGAGTAGCCATTCTAATATCTGATAAAATAGACTTTCAACCAAAATTAATAAAAAGAGATGGGGAAGGACACTACATACTCATCAAAGGAAAATTCCACCAGGAAGACATCACAATCCTGAACATCTATGCCCCAAATATAAGAGCACCCACATTTGTTAAAGAAACATTGATAAAATTTAAACCACATATAGATCCCCACATATTAATAGTGGGAGACTTCAACACCCCACTCTCAACAAAGGACAGGTCAACAAAACAGAAATTAAACAAAGAAACAATGTCTCTGACAGAGGTCATGAATCAAATGGACCTAACAGACATTTACAGAACTTTACACCCAAACACAAAAGAATTTACCTTCTTATCAGCACCTCATGGAACCTTCTCCAAAATAGACCATATAGTTGGTCACAAAGCAAGCCTCAACAGATACAAAAAGACTGAAATAATCCCTTGTATCTTGTCTGATCACCATGGAATAAAGCTGGACCTCAACAATAACAGAAATAGCAAAAAGCCTACACACACATGGAAACTGAACAACTTGTTACTAAATGACAGCTGGGTCATTAAAGAAAGAAAGAAATTAAAGTCTTTTGGGAAATCAATGAAAATGAAGACACAACATACCCAAACTTGTGGGACACAATGAAAGCAGTGCTAAGAGGAAAGTTCATAGCACTAAGTGCCTTCAAGAAGAAATTCGAGACAGCTCATTCAAGCACCTTAATGGCTCACTTAAAAACCCTAGAAAAACAAGAAGCAGACACACCAAGAAGGAGTAGATGGCTGGAAATAATCAAACTCAGGGCTGAAATCAATCAATTGGAAACAAATAAAACAATTCAAAGAATCAATGAAACCAAGAGCTGGTTCTTTGAGAAAATCAACAAGATTGACAAACCCTTAGCCAAGCTAACTAAAAGGCAGAGAGACACCATCCATATCAACAAAATCAGAAATGAAAAGGGGGATATAACTACAGACACTGAGGAAATCCAAACAATCATTAGGACTTACTTCAAAAGTCTATATGCCACAAAATTTGAAAATCTAAAAGAAATGGACAATTTTCTTGATCGATTTGACTTACCAAAGCTGAACCAGGACCAGGTAAATCAACTAAATTGTCCTATATCCCCCAAAGAAATAGAAGTGGTCATCAAAAGTCTCCCATCCAAAAAAGCGCAGGACCAGATGGCTTCAGTGCAGAATTCTACCAGACCTTCAAAGAAGAGCTAACACCAATACTCTTCAAACTATTCCACAAAATAGAAACAGAAGGAACATTACCAAACTCATTCTATGAAGCCACAGTCACCTTGGTACCTAAACCTCACAAAGACTCAACAAAGAAAGAGAATTTCAGGCCAATCTCCCTTATGAATATTGATGCAAAAATACTTAACAAAATACTTGCAAACCGAATCCAAGAACACATCAAAGATATTATCCATTATGACCAAGTAGGCTTCATCCCAGGTATACAGGGGTGGTTCAATATACGGAAAACCATCAATGTGATCCACCATATTAACAAACTGAAAGAAAAAAACCACACGATAATCTCCCTAGATGCTGAAAAAGCATTTGACAAAATCCAACATCCATTCATGTTTAAAGTATTGGAGAGATCAGGGATACAAGGCACATATCTAAACATAGTAAAGGTGATATACAGCAAGCCTATAGCCAACATCAAACTAAATGGAGAGAAACTTAAAGCAATCCCACTAAAATCGGGGACAAGGCAAGGCTGCCCACTCTCCCCATATCTCTTCAACATAGTGCTGGAAGTCCTTGCTAGAGCAATAAGACAGTTGAAGGAGATCAAGGGGATACAGATTAGAAAAAAAGAAATCAAATTATCACTATTTGCAGATGATATGTTAGTATAAGTGAGTGACCCCAAAAACTCCACCAGGGAACTCCTACAGCTGATAAACACCTTCAGCAAAGTGGCCAGATACAAAATTAACTCAAAAAAATCATTAGCCCTCCTGTATACAAAAGACAAAAGGGCTGAGAAAGAAATTAGGGAAACAACACCCTTCACAATAGCCACAAATGACATAAGGTACCTCGGAGTAACCCTAACCAAGGAAGTCAAAGACTTGTATGAAAAAAAATTCAAGTCTCTGAAGAAAGAATTAGAAGAAGATATGAGAAGATGGAAATGTCTGCCATGCTCATGGCTTGGCAAGATTAACATAGTAAAAATGGCCATCTTACCAAAAGCAATCTACAGATTCAACGCAATTCCCATCAAATTACCAACACAATTCTTTACAGACCTGGAAAGAAAAATCCTCAACTTCATATGGAATAACAAGAAACCCAGAATTGCTAAAATAATCCTCTACAATAAAAGATCTTCTGGAGGTATCTCTATCCCTGATCATAAGTTGTACTATAGAGCAACAGTTTTAAAAACTGCATGGTACTGGCATAGAAACAGAATGGTGGATTAATGGAACCGAACAGAGGACCCAGAAATAAACCCACACACTTATGAACACCTGATTTTTGACAAAGATGCCAAAACCATACAATGGAAAAAAGATAGCATCTTCAACAAATGGTGTTGGTCCAACTGGATGTCTACATGTAGAAAAATGAAAATAGATCCATACTTATCACCCTGCACAAAACTGAAGTCCAAGTGGATCAAAGACCTCAACATAAAACCAGACACAATAAATTGGCTAGAAAAAAAAGTGGGGAATACCCTAGAACTCATTGGTACAGGAGAAAACTTCCTGAACAGAACACCAACAGCACAGGCTCTAAGAGCAGCAATCAATAAATGGGACCTCATGAAACTGAAAAGCTTCTGTAAAGCAAAGGACACCGTCATCTAAACAAAATGACTGCCTACAGATTGGAAAAGAATCTTCACCAACCCTTTACCTGACAGAGGCCTAATATCCAGTATATATAAAGAACTAAACAAGCTGAAAAGCAGCAAACCAAGTAATCCATTTAAAAAATGGGGAACAGAGCTAAACAGAGAATTCTCAACAGAGCAATATCGAATGGCAGAGAAGCACTTAAAGAAATGCTCAACCTCATTAGCCATTAGGGAAATGCAAATCAAAACAACCCTGAGATTTCACCTTATACCCATCAGAATGGCCAAGATGAAAAACTCAAGTGATAACACATGCTGGAGAGGTTGTGGAGAAAGGGGAACCCTTCTCCAGTGCTGGTGGGAATGTAAACTCGTACAACCACTCTGGAATGCAATCTGGCGCTTTCTCAGACAACTAGGAATAGCGCTTCCTCAAGATCCAGCCATACCACTCCTAGGCATATATCCAAAAGAGGCTCAAGTACACATCAAGGACATTTGCTCAACCATGTTTGTAGCAGCTTTATTTGTAATAGCCAGAACCTGGAAACAACCCAGATGCCCCTCAACTGAAGAATGGATGCTGAAATTGTGGTACATCTATACAATGGAATACTACTCAGCAATGAAAAACAAGGAAATCATGAAATTTGCAGGTAAATGGTGGGACCTGGAAAGGATCATCCTGAGTGACTTGTCCCAGAAGCAAAAAGACACACAGGGTATATACTCACTCATATAGACATACAACGTAGGACAAAGCCACCAAAATCTATGCATCTAAAGAAACCAAGCAAGAGAGAGGACCCTAACTAAAATGTCCAATCCCCATCTGGAAAGGCAAAGAGGATGGACATCAGAAGAAGAAGAAAATAGGAAACAACCTAGAAACCTGCTACAGAGGGCCTATGAAAGCCAGAAGAAATCAGGAAACAAACTAGGAACATACCACAGAGGGCCTCTGAAAGCCTCTGCCCTGCAGACTATCCAAGTAGATGCTGAGCCTGATGGCCAACTCTCGGGCAGAGTGAATGGAATTTTATGTAAGAAGTGGGAAATAGTAAGAGCTGGAGAGGACAGGGTCTCCACAAGGAGAGCAACAGAACAAGAAAATTTGAACACAGGGAACTTCCCAGAGACTCATACTTCAACCAAGGACTATTCATGGAGATAACCTAGAACCCCTGCACAGATGTAGCCCATGGCAGGTCAGTGTCCAAGTGGGTTACCAAATAATGGGAAGAGGGACTGCCTCTGACATAATCTGATTGGCTTGCTCTTTGATCACCTCCCCCTGAGGGGGGAGCAGCCCTACCAGGCCACAGAAGAGGACAATGCAGCCACTTTTGATGAGAATTGATAGACTAAGATCAGAAAGGAGAGGAGGACCTCCCCATCAGTGGACTTGGGGAGGGGCATGCATGCAGAAACGGGAGGAAGGGTGGGATGGGGAGGGGAGGAGAGAGAGGCTTATGCGGGGATACAAAATTAATAAAGTGTAAATAATTAAAAAAATTAAAAAAATCTTTATTCTACATTATTATTTTCTTTGTGGATTATTGTCATTTTTTATTCATTACTAAGTCATTTTAATATAGACAACTGTGTATTAATTATACACAGCATCTATACTCTCTTGGGATTACCTAGTGTTGCGACGTGGAGAAAAGAATTTATCTGAAATTATACAATCAGTGATTATTAATTAATTAAATTAATTAACTAATTAAATAATCAGTGATTATTAGAGTTTTAGAAGAAAGTAAAAGATTGGGCGTTAGGAGTCTGAATTCGATTAATGTATATACTGTGCACACTGGACTATTACAGGCACCACTATGAGAGTTTCACATGAGATGAAAGTTTTAATATAAGACTCTTTTAAATCATTAATATAAGACAAGATGAAAACCACTAAAATATAACAAATACAATTGTTATCCATTCTATAATTTTTGTTATTAGCATATCATGAAATTTTCAGAACTGCTAGATAGTTTTTGCATTATAATCTGGAGGCAAAAGCCTGAGAAGAGAAAATGAGAACATAACCAAGGGCTTGAGGTGGCTCAGTGGACAACGGTGTTCCCGTTAAACATGCCAACCTGGGGTCAGTCCCTGGGACCAGCCCATGTGCTGCACAACCTGGCCACTGACTCTGTCTACAGGAACCCCAAACACACAGAGATAAAGTAAGCAACTGTGATTAAAGTGAATACAAACAAGCTACTACAGGACCAACTGAAAGCTATGAAAGGATACATTTTGAATCTATTACAATACAAATATTTCCCATGTGCATGCAGAAGAGAAGAAAGTTTCACTGGGATAGCAGCTAAATTACACAGGACTTGCTTAGTATGCTTAAAGTGATGTACTAGGATAAAAGTAAAACTTTAAAAGTATATGTGTTTAAAAAAGCTAGGGTGATATATTTTAAGATTTTTTTTTTACATAATACAAATTTGTGACCCATCTCTTTTCAAATTAGATTTTTATGAAAACAATTTTGATTACCTAGTTATTTTAATCCCAACAGCACAAACATGTTAAAAGAAATTTATCCTCCATGTTTAATAATGAAACTGTTTAGTACAAAATAACATACTTTATGTTGAATTTTAGGTCTCCTAAACATTCTAAGTCTAGGCCTAAAAAAAAAAAATGTATCTTACCAAGGAAGATCAAATACAGGTTTAATTAACTGACAGATAGGGTTCACTGAGATTGTTTATATCTGCTGAGTTTGCCGTGAAGCCCAGAGGAAATTCTCCTGTGTAGAAATGGTACTAATTATCTTCTGTTTCAGTAAACAATGTGATAACTTATCAATAGAAATAGACAAGGGGCTGGAAAACAATGCAACACATGCAGACAATTCATAGAATATAAAAAGAAAAAAATTTCAAAAAATGACAAATTCAGAAAATATTTAATATTTTAATATGAATTAAGAAATCTTGATATAGCAGGCAAAAATCTTACAGCTTTGACAGAGTTAAAATTTAAGTTTGATGATGCATGGCCATGGTCTAGCCTAGTTATACTGCGATCAATCAGCTTTCATGTTAGGCTGCTGGAACATTGAAGCAGAGATGATTAAAGCCACTCAGATCCTTAACATTCTGCCCAATTTAAACTATTAGAAATAAACAAAAAATACAATTTGAGAATATCAGAGGATTATTATTTTCAAGTAAAAGTCAAAGAAAAATGCTAGTTGCCAGGCGGTAATGGCACATGCCTTTAATCTCAGCACTTAAGAATGAGGCAAGCAGATCTCTGTGAGTTCAAGACAAGCCTGGGTTTCAAAGTAATTGTAGGACACTCAAGGCTACACAGAGCAACCCTGTATTGAAAAACAAAATGAAAACAAAGAAAAATGTTGAGAAGACAAAAACAATCTAATTCTTTTTTTTCCTGAAAATCAAATGTTTATTAATTTCAGTTAATGGTCTATATAGTTTTCATATATTTATTTGTTATTAATAATATTACTAATATTCTATTTACAAAGATGGTAAAATAGAAGCATAAAATTAGTAACTAGTCCACCAACACTGCTTATAAAAGGCAGAGTCAGATATGTTAATCCAGGCCATTCCACTCAAATATTTTGTGTCTTAACTGCTGGTTAAGTGAAGCAATGTTCATTATGGTGTAATTCTGAAACAATTTTTAATTTGCTGTTTATTTAAGTTTCTTATTCTTTTTTAATTTTTTAAAATTTTTTAAGTTTTATTTTTTTCTTATCAGTTACATTTTATTAACTCTGTATCCCAGCTGTGTCCCGCTCCCTCATTCCCTCCCAATTCCCACCCTCCCTCTCTCATCTCCACCCTGCCCCTTTCCAAGTCCACTGATAGGGGGGACCTCCTCCCCATTCATCTGATCTGTTTTATCAGGTATCTTCAGGACTGGCTGCAAAGCCCTCCTCTTTAAGACTTTGTAAAGCTTATGTTGTGGATCATGATCCAAACTTATAGTCTACTCATTTGAAGTATTCTGAATGCTTGCAAGCATTCATATATACTTCCTCATACATACATGTATGTATATGCTCCCATGCAGAAATACCATATAGAATTGACACATAAGCACACAGAAGTAGAAAGAGAACATCCCGTTCTTAGAGCCGTGGTAAAAGCATTTGGCGTTGATAAATTAGGAACACACAGTTTTTCCACAGCCGATAAGGTGGTACACATCTATCGTCTCAGCACTTGGGAGGGACAGGCAGACAGGCCACATCTACATGTCTGTTTCACACAGCTGCATAAGCGAGAGGACAAATGCAGCTGTCTTCCTCAGTTAACAGCATCTTGTGTTTAAAAGACAATGCTTCCTCAAGGTCCAGCTGTACCACTCCTAAGCATATATCCAAAAGATGCTCAAGTATACAACAAGGACATCTGCTCAGCCATGTTTGTAGCAGTTTTGTTTGTAAAAGCCAGAACTTGGAAACAACCCAGATGTCCCTCAACTTGAGGAATGGATACAGAAATTGTGGTACATTTACACAATGAATACTACTCAGCAATCAATCCCTCCTCTCCATGCATGGTACTTGGTTGGAGTATGAGTCTCTGGGAAAATCCCTGTGTTCAAATTTCTGGTTCTGTTGTTCTCCTTGTGGGATTCCTGTCCTCTCCAGATCTTACTAGTTCCCACTTCTTTCATAAGATTCTATGCACACTGCCCAACAGTTGGCCATAAGTCTCAGCATCTGCTTTGATAGTCTGCAGGGCAGAGCCTTTCAGAGGCTCTCTGTGGCAGATTTCTAGCTTGTTTCCTGTTTTCTTCTTCTGATGTCCTTCCTCTTTGCCTTTCAGGATGGGGATTGAGCATTTTAGTCAGGGTCCTCTCTCTTGATTAGTTTCTTTAGATGTACAGATTTTAGAAGGGTTATCCTATATTATATCTCTATATGAGTTAATATATACCGTGTGTGTCTTTCTGCTTCTGGGACAGCTCACTCAGGATGATCCTTTCTAGGTCCCACCATTTTACTGCAAATTTCATGATTTCCTTATTTTTCATTGCTGAGTGGATGTACCACAATTTCTGCATCCATTCTTCAGTTGAGGGGCATCTGGGCCATTTCCAGCTTCTGGCTATTATAAATAAAGCTGCTACAAACATGGTTGAGCAAATGTCCTTGTTGTGTAATTGAGCCTCTTTTGGATATATGCCTAGGAGTGGTATTGCTGTATCTTGAGGAAGCATTATTCCTAGTTGTCTGAAAAAGCACCAGATTGATTTCCAGAGTGGTTGTACAAGTTTACATTCTCACCAGCAGTGGAGGAGGGTTCCCCTTTCTCCACAGCCTCTCCAGCATGTGTTGTCACTTGAGTTTTTCATCTTGGCCATTCTGATGGGTGTAAGGTGAAATATCAGGGTCATTTTGATTTGCATTTCCCTGATAGCTAATTATGTTGAGCATTTCTTTAAGTGTTTCTCTGCCATTCTATATTCCTCTACAGAGAATTCTCTGTTTAGCTCTGTTTCCCATTTTTTAAATTGGATTACTTGGTTTGCTGTTTTTCAGCTTCTTTAGTTCTTTATATATACAGGATATTAGCCCTCTGTCAGATAAAGGGTTGGTGAAGATTCTTCCCAAACTGTAGGTATTCGTTTTGTTTTGATGACAGTGTCCTTTGCTTTACAGAAGCTTTTCAGTTTCATGAGGTCCCATTTATTGATTGTTGCTCTTAGAGCCTGTGCTGTTGGTGTTCTGTTCAGGAAGTTGTCTCCTGTACCAATGAGTTCTAGAGTCTTCCCCACTTTTTCTTCTAACCAATTTAATGTATCTGGTTTATGTTGAGGTCTTTGATCCACTTGGACTTCAGTTTTGTGCAGGGTGATAAGTATGGATCTATTTTCATTTTTCTCCATGTAGACATCCACTTAGACCAGCACCATTTGTTGAAGATGCTATCTTTTTTACATTGTATGGTTTTGTTTGTCTTTTTATTTCATTTTTTTTTTAAACTTGGTATTTTTGAGTGTGTGTTACTCTTGGCTCTTTCACCCTTTTTCTGAATCTATTTTTCAAGCACCCATTTCTCCCTCTCCAGTGCTTTCAAATGATATGTTTTTCTGTCTTTATTGTCACCTCCCTTTAGATAGCTGCTAGAATTTATAATTTTCCTCTTGTATCAATTCTCTCTAAAGAGTTAACAACATTAGCTTTGCGCTTCCTTACAGGTTTGTTGTTTATTCATAGGGAGAACCCAAAAGAGGTAACCCAAATTTTCTCAGTAATGTGTTTAAAAATCCCTGTTGTATATTGACACACACAGATGGAGAAGTGAGCAGTTAGAACATATGAAATACACAAGGGTCTGCTAAGCCTTAAAAGGCTGACATTGGACTGCCAATGCTCTAATTTTATATTGTCCCATTCAAAGAATTTTATAGTGATTAATCCATTTGTATAGCTCTACTTTTAATGTTTCTTTTCCAGATAAATGTAGCTTAACTATGTACACTTGTATATTTTCTAATCCATTATATTATATAACCCGAAATCTATCTCTCATATAAATTAGAAGTATGATGTTTTAAAATTTGTGTTTAGTTAGTAATCTTTGTTGAAAGAGTACATATTCTCTCATAAGCTGTGTTTATATAATATCTTTGATTTTATATGTTTACAGAATAATCAGAGAAAAATATATTTCAAGAGAGGAAGCGGGATTTCTGAATATTTATTAGGTCCATGACACAAAATCAGAGCTAGAATTATGTTTTAAATCATTAAATTTGTTTTTCCATCCCCCAGATATGCTTTTTGTATTGAGGGTTAATAGCTGTCAAGGCCTAATTTCATTTTTATAATAATTTGTATTATTTTTATATTGAAATTTCATTTTTGAAAGCAATTCTGTTGCTTACTGTGGGGGAAATAATAGCACATGGGTACTGTTCTGCCCTAAGGAGTTTCAGTGTTTCCTCCTTGGCGAGCCCCTGGGAGCTTCCGAGGTGCTCAAGGGCCTGGCATAAGGAGGGAATGTGCAGTGTTTACACCTTGCCTCCCTTGACTGACACATCGTTTTCTAAAGGTAAGAAGGAACGCTTCTTATTGCATATGAAATATTTAGAAGACATAACCTTTCATTTAAAATTGAAATGTTTGTGTACTATTACTGAAATACAGGCTGCATTAAGGAACATAGCCAAACAAAGAGGCAGAATTCCCGGTGTACATTGTGAGCACAGATCTAAGTTAAGGACTTCCTTTAACACACTTGAGAAAGCAGCACAAGAGCAAAGCAATCAGGGATATATGTGTAGTTTATAAAAACTATAAACCAATCTTTGTTTACTTGCCATTAGGTATTACTACTATTTTTCTTATTGAGGATTAAAATAAAGCTTAAACTTGTTTAATTAAAAAATTAATAAAAATCAAAGGTTAATTTGTGAACTAATTTGAATCTGTGGAAACTTGATTTTATGTTGTTTCTAGAAAAATAATATTCCTATGTTACGGTAGGTCTAAGTGCACTCACAAAAAAATTAGACATGAATCATTGCTTGCTTATGAACTATGTGACCTCAGGATCTGTGACTAGACTAGTCAAACTTACCTTATCAATTAAAGGATATTGAATCATTTCCTTAGCATTCTTTGCAGACTTACAAAGTGTACATAAGAAAATGTATATTACATATCTTTTTTCTTGTGCAAACTTATTAGTTAGCAGTTGCCTTCCTGACTTTTTCCCTCTTGCATAGGAATACTGTTCTTGTTTATGTCCCGTGTTTCGTGTTTTGTAATTAATTAAAAAAAAATCTCTAAAATCTTCATCACTCTATGACCCATCAAATATGGCAAACACAGGTACAATTGTTTTTGTGTTTTCTAATTAAAATTTTAATAAATACTTCTCTAGAATCTTCTTCATTCTACTATATGTCATATATGTTAAACACACACACATACACACACAAACATTGGTTCAAGCTTTCTAAAATATTTGGTGGAAACTTTTGTGTTTGTGTTTAGGATCCTTGGAAAAAGTCTCTGAACCCAGTTATTTTCAGTTATTTCAGTGTCTTACATACTTGCTCCATTGAGCCACTCCCCACAATTGTTACTTCTCTGAATGGGAAAGAAATTAAAGGCTGTTGATAGATTTGAAATTTTAGTCTGTATGTCAATCAACATGTCCAAGAGTATTTTATATAATGATTCCTATCCAGTTGGATACCTGTCAACTGAAGACCAGTTTAAAAAATGCATGCATAGCTTCCATATTCATATGTATGTATTCACCTAATTTATATTATATTCTTGATTTTCCAAAAATCATTTAAACTGTAGTTTGAGCAAGTATAAATTTGTAATGAGAATTACAATCTTTATCATGGCCCTTCCACACACACACACACACACACACACACACACACACACACTCACACACACACACACAAACACAATATTCCTTAGAAAATTAAGGAAATTCCCTCTGTTGGCCATATATGAATTATGTTCAGGCTCTCTCTCTGAATTTTAATATAATATAACATGAACTATGATAAAAGTGTTTGAGTGGTTAGGGTAACTAGACTTAACTGCTTGACTATATTTTAACCTGATAAATTTTATTCAAAAACCGAAAAATGAGGAAGGGGCTATAGCTGGGATAAAAAGCGAATAAAATGTAATTAATGTAAAAAAATTTAATTAAAAAAACTGACAAATAATTGTTCTTCAATTTACTTGAACAGAATAATCGATCTACTCAGACTCACTTTACTGACAATCTCATCAATGACAGTAACTTTTCAAAATATGACCACGAGCATTGGATTGTGTTGACTTCTATCTACAGGCTGTAGCTTTAGAATGTGTAAGCAAAACAAGAAATGCCAAGGACATGATCAGGTATGAATGCAGAAAAAACCGAGATGAAAAATATGACGGAAATCACTGTATTTATACTACTGGGATTCACAGAGGATTTTGACATGAACATATTCTTATTTATATTATTTTTTGCAATATATGTTGTAACTCTGATTGGAAATCTGGGATTGGTCGTATTGGTCATTGAGGATTCTCGGCTCCATAACCCCATGTACTATTTTCTTACTGTTTTGTCATTGTTGGATGCCTGCTTTTCTACAGTACTGACGCCCAAAATGTTGATCAATTTTCTCTCTAAAAATAAATCTATTTCATTTGTCGGATGTGAAACACAGATGCTTCTCTTTGTTACATTTGGAACCACAGAATGCTTCCTTTTGGCAGCAATGGCTTATGACCGTTACTTGGCAATCTACAGCCCACTTCTGTATGCAGTGAGGATGTCACCCAGAGTCTATGTGCCACTCATTATTGCGTCATATACTGGTGGAATTTTACATGCTACTATACACACAGTGGCTACTTTTAGCCTTTCTTTCTGTGGGTCCAATGAAATTAGGCATGTCTTCTGTGATATTCCTCCGTTGCTTGCACTTTCTTGTTCTGACACCCACTTAAATCAACTTCTGCTCTTCTACTGTGCAGGCTCCATTGAGCTAGTCACCATCTTCATTGTCCTGGTCTCTTACGGTTTTATTCTGTTAGCCATTCTGAAGGTTAATTCAGCTGAAGGGAGGAGGAAGGTATTTTCTACATGTGGAGCTCACCTAACAGGTGTGTCCCTTTTTCATGGGACAATTCTCTTCATGTATGTGAGACCAAGTTCTAACTATACCCTTGAACATGACATGGTAGTGTCCACATTTTACACCATTGTGATTCCCATGCTGAATCCTATCATCTACAGTCTGAGAAACAAAGATGTAAAAGAGGCAATGAGAAAGTTACTCAAGAGAAAATTGCTTCATGAATAAAACACATTTCAAAAATTGAATTGAAACCTAAAACTCACATAAGCTTACATTTACATCATATATGAATATCATGTACCTTATATGCCTCATATTTTTCCATAAAAGCATTGATCTTAAATATAGCACGTAGGAATGTTAGCATATGCTTTACATATCTATATTTTGTTTAAACTGAAATACATCAATTAATTATGAATGTTCTTTGTGGGGCTCTGCTGGATAAGGTTGAAGTCTGATGTCTCTAGCCATTTATTTGTGCTCTGTCCATGAAGATGGACTCCCCTTTCTTAGAGAGGTTCTATGTCTTCCCTGAACTGGGTGACCCTAGGACTTGTGTCACATAACCCTCAGGGCAGGTTACAGGCCAGGATCCTTTCCTGATAAGAAAACTGTTCCAGCAAGCATCTAGGAATTCCTAGAAATGCCCCACCCTGGTAAGGAGATCTTAGTCTTAAGCAGTGGCCTTCAAGTGTATTTGGAGATTTTCTCCTCACTCTAGGATAACTACTGTATTTTCCTTCTTGTGATAGGACCATGCTACTGCATGGAAAATGTAAATCAAGAATCCCTGACCCTCCAACCACAGGGAATCAAATACATTCACCCTTGAAAGCCCTCCCACTGCCCAAAGTTTATAAAACCCTGATTTCAAATAAAAGTGCTGCTGACTGGCTGCCTGATACCATCAGCCTTCCACCACGACCTTCTGAGACTCTTTATTTATCCCCTGGCTCTACCTGTCCCTGAGAGAAACAAAAAGCCCCCACACCCTGTAAGCAGAACAACCCAGCCCCCGCTTCCCAGCCCAGTAGAGAACACAGTGCATAGTCTTATAGACAGACTTCAGATAACTGCAGCTGGACATGTCCATGCTGGACATGTCAGAAATTATTTATATTAGGGTTGTTTAGCTTATAATTTCTCATAGAGAGTTTGTTTTGAAAATATAATATGAATTTAATTACTCTTTTTTGTCTTGTGAAATTTTGCTGCAACTGCACAAGGATTTCTTACATACACACATTAAACTCATCATTTAAGCATTATTTGGGGCTATTGACTTTAAATCAGAGGTTTGTTTCTATTGAAGTCTTTCCTTTCAACACTTTAATCATAGAGATGGAATAGAAACTTCAAAACCTAAGCTGACACATTTAGTGGTTACTGGGAAGATTTCCACATATTAGCTTTGCAAATGAAAGTATAGACTAAAGGAATAATCTTAAATTGGCTTCAATAGATGCCATTTGTTTATACAGGTTGCCTGATGAATTGAATTAATAATTGCTTTTATGCTAAAAGTCATTGCTCAGGTCCCAAACCAATCTTCTACTACATGTCTAAGAATTATTTTGCATTTGTTACAGCAAAATCATGACCAAGAAAAGTCTCATAATATTGAAAAAACATTCACTTAAACTCAAGAATGCATCTGTTGTTTTCATTTTGCTGCATTTATTTCTATGACAGAATTAATTTACATAAGGAAGTATTAAGGATGGAATCTGTTTTTATTTCATTGAGATGAGGCCTATTCTCAGTGAGGTTATTTTATTGTGTTCAGACTGGAAAACACTATATAACAAAATATAGTTTTGACCCTGTAGGAAAAGATCACCTGCCTCCATCAGCAAACCTGTTCTGATAAAGGTAAATAGTAGCATGCAAAATCAGGATTAAAAACAAAATTCAGTAACAATGTTATATTTTAATGAGAAATTAAGTCAATAAAATTATCACTAATATTTTTAACATGAGTAGGACCACCAAGCTGATTATAATGGCATACTATTGTATAAAAATGGTATTATTTTAATAGTGATAAACAGACATTGGTGGTCTCTAGACTCAGACAGTGATATACTCTTGAATGAAAGAAAAAGCTATCTCCATAACTAATGCAATAACCGTCAATAAGGCATTTAATCACTTGATGTTCCAGCTTCCCCACTCATTACTGTCAGGCTCCAAGCACATTAATTGTCAGCGGCTATGACAAATATACCGGTCATAGAGTAACTCGATCAACACGCTGACAAAATGTAGAGAATATGATATAGTAATAAATGTCATGGAATAAAAGTTAAGTAGAAGAATGAGACAGGAAAATAGAATTTTAAATAGGGTCGTGAAAAAGAACCATATAAAAACAAGCAAACAAAAATACATGCCAAAAAATGCACCTGTCTTCTATTGCTTCCCATGTCCATCCTGTTTGCCCTTCTGAATGAGGATTCAGCCTCTTCCTTAGGGTCCTCTTTATTGTTTAGCTTCTTAGGACTATAGAATTTAGTATGCTTATCTTATATATCTAACATCCACTTGTAAGTGAATATATACCATGTGTGTCTTTCTGCTTCTGGGTTACCTCACTCAGGATGATCTTTTCTAGTTCTGTTTGCCTGGAAATTTCATAATTTCCTTGTTTTTAATGGTTAAGTAACATTCCATTGTATAATGTACCAAAATGTCTGTATCCATTCCTTGGTTGAGGGACATCTAGGTTGTTTGCAGATTCTGGCTATTATGAATAAAGCTGCTATGAACATAGTTAAGCAAATACCCTTGTTGTATGCTTGAGCATATTTTGGATACATGCCCAAAAGTAGTATAGTTGGGTCTATACAACTATTCCTAGCATTATTCCTCAGTTTTCTGAGAAAGCAACAGATTGATTTCCAAAATGGTTGTACAAGTTTACATTCCCACCAGCAGTGAAGGAGAATTTCTCTTTCTCCACATCCTCTCCAGCATGTGTTGTCACTTGAGTTTTTTTTTTTTTAATATTTTTTTGTTTGTTTTTGTTTTTGTTTTTTTTTAAATCATGTTTTTAGTTTAGTTTTGTTTCTTTTAAAGATTTATTTATTTCATGTATATGAGTGTTCAGTCTGCATTTACATCTGCCAGAAGAGGGAATCCGTTCATATTACAGATGGTTGTGAGCCACCATGTGGTTGCTGGGAATTGAACTCATGACCTTTGGAAGAGCAGACAGTGCTCTTAACTGCTGAGCCATCTCTCCAGCCGTCACTTGAGTTTTTGATCTTAGCCATTCTGATGGGTGTAAGGTAGAATCTCAGGGTTGTTTTGATTTGCATTGCCCTGATGACTAAGGAAGTTGAACATTTCTTTAAGTGTTTATCTGCCATTCAATATTCTTCTGTTGAGAATTCTCTGCTTAGCTCTGTACTCCATTTTTTAATTGGATTACTTGATTTGCTGGTGTTTAACTCCTTCAGTTCTTAATGTATTCTGGATATTAGCCCTCTGTCAGATGTAGGGTTAGTGAAGATGTTTACTCAGTCTGTAAACAGGGAACAGGACAGGAGCCTTCCACAGGGAGCCTCTGAAAGACTCTGCCTAGCCCGGTATTGAAGCAGATTCTGAGACTCATAGCCAAACTTTGGGCAGAGTACAGGGAATCTTATGGAAGAAGGGGGAGCTAGAAAGACTTGGAGGGACAGGAGCTTCACAAGGAGACAGAGTTGAAAAATCTGTGCCCAGGGGTTCCTGCAGAGGCTGATGAATCAACCAAGGACCTTCATGGAGAGGACCTAGCCCCCCTGCTCAGATGTAGCCCATGTAAGTTTGCTAGTAAGGGGAGTAGGGGCTGTCTCTGACATAAACTCAGTGGCAGGCTCTTTGATCACCTCCCCCTGTCTAGGTGGCCTAAGTAGACTACAGAGAAAGAGGATTCAGACAGTCCTGATGAGCTCTGATAGAATAGGGTCAGATAGTAGAGGAGGAGTGCCTCCCTTATCAGTTGACTAGTAGAGGAACATGGGAGGGGAAGAGGGATAAAAAGGGGGCTACAGCCAGGATACGAAGTGAATAAATTATAATAAATAATAATAATAAATAAAAAATTATAGCTGACTTCAAGAAGAAAAAAAAAATCAGAACTAAAGAAAAAAAAAGAAATATCCATAACAATACAAGGACAGTATTCATGGAAAAAAAGGGATGAGTTAGCATTTGAAAGGACTAGAGTGGAGCAAGTGTTCTTGTGTGGTGGAGCAGCTTTTGGGTATATACCAGAAAAAGGTATACCTGGGTCTTGAGGTAAAGTTATTCCCAATTTTCTGAGAATGCACCACAGTGATTTTCAAAGTGGTTGTACAAATTTACATTCCCACCAGCAATGGAAGAGGGTTCACCTTTCTCTGCACCCTAGCCAGCCGGGATGTGCTGTCACTTGAGGTTTTTTTTTTTTTCTAATTTAATTTTATTTATACATTTATTCACCTTGTATCCCTGCTGAAGCCCCCTCCCTCATCTCCTCCCACTCCCATCCACCCTCTCTTTCTTCCCCTCTACCTATTGCCTAGTCCCCTGATAGGGAAGGACCTCCTCCCCTTTTATCTGACTCTAGCTTAGCAGGTCTTATCAAGGCTGGCTGTTTCATCTTCCTCTGTGGCCTGGAAAGGCTGCACCTCCCAGAGAGAGGTGATCAAAGGGCTGGCCATTGAGGTTTTTCAGTTTTTGTTTGTTCGTTTGTTTGTTTTTGTTTTTTTTTAGATTATTTATTTTATTTTATTTTTTATATTAATTACAGTTTATTCACTTTGTATCCCAGCTGTAGCCCCCTCATTCATTCACTCCCAATCCCACCTTCCCTCCCTCATTTCCTCCCAAGCCCTTCTCCAAGTCCACTGATTTTGATCTTAGTGGATGTGTTTAAGGTGGAATCTCAGAATCCTTTTTATTTGCATTTTCCTGATGACAAAGGAAGTTGAACATTTCTTTAAATGCTTCTCAGCCATTCCATATTACTCTGTTGAGAACTCTCTGTTTAGTTCTGTGCCCCATTTTTTAAATTGGGTTATTTTGTTTCTTGTTGTGTGATTTCTTGAGTTCTTTATATATTCTTGATATTAGCCCTTTGTCAGATATAGGGTTGATTAAGATCTTTTCCCAGTCTGTAGGCTGTCGTTTTGGTCTGTTGACAGTGTCCTTTGCTTTACGGAAGTTTTTCAGTTTCATGAGGTCTCATTTGTTGATTGTTGATCTTAGAGCCTGAGCTGTTTGTGTTCTGTTCAGAAAGTTGTCTCCTGTGCCACTGAGTTTGAGCCTCTTCACCACTTTTTCTTTTAACTGATTAACTAGTGTCTCTAGTTTTATGTTGATGTCTTTGATCCACTTGGACTTGAACTTTATGCAGCATGATAAATATGGATGTATTGCATTTTTCTACATTTAGACATCCAGGTAGACCAGTACCATTTGTTGAAGATAAAAAAATAATATTTAAAAAAATGACTAGAGACAATCTCCTCAGAAAGTGGGATTTCCACAGGAGAAATGGTGCCAAAGGGCATTTAGAAATATTTTTATTATTTAAAGATTATTTGACAATGAGACTTGCTATCTCCTGGCAGCACCCAGACTATCTCAAAGAAGATGATGATCATCAAAGAACCTCCACATGGAGATTGTTTCCAATGCAGCAAACCAGGTACTTAGGTAAAGAAAATGCCCTCACTTTATACAGACAGAATTCTGCCTAAAATGGGCAAGCTTAAATGCAGGCCAAGTTGACTGACAAACTCTGCGAAGACAGGGTAAGCAAGTCTTAAATAATTCCTGCTGCACATATATGTCTGTCAAATGTACTGGGCCAGAAGGCTGAAGATGATGCTCCAACATTAGAGAGAGTTTTAGGTAGCTATTCAGGCAGCAAACAGTCTCTGCCAATTTTCTGTTTTTTTTTTTTTTTTTAAAGTTGCTAGCATACACTTTCTATTTACTCAAGTAATTAATTTTATTCCTTCTAAAGTGTCTGATGGGGTTGAAGACCAGAGAGTCATAGTATTACAATTAGCTTAGTTGCTTAGAAAGTAAAAAGATTCTATCAGACTTTCAAAGAAAAACTAGTAGCAATATCCCTCAAACTGTACCTCAAAATAGAAACAGAAAGCACACTCCCAAACTCATTTTATGAGACCAAAGTTACCCTGATACCTAAACCACAGAAAGACCCAACAAAGAATGAGAATTTCAGACCAATCTCTTCATGAACACTGGTACAAAAATAGTCATAAAATACTTGGAAACAGAATCTAGGAACATATTAAAAATTTCCACCATGATTAAGTTGGCTTTATTCCAGGAATGCAGGGATGGTACAACATACAAAAATCCATCAACATAATCCACTATATAAACAAATTGAAAGAAAAATACCACATGATCATCTCATTGGATGCTGAAAAGGCCTGTGACAAAATCCAATACCAGTTCATGTTTACAGTCTTGGAGAGATCAGGGATTCAAGGCACATACCTAAACATGAAAAAAAACAACATACAGCAAGCCAATAGCCAACATCAAGTTAAATAGAGAAAAACTAAAAGTGTTCACACTAAAATCAGGGAAAAGACAAGGCTGCCCCCTCTCTCCATATCTATTCAACACAGTACTTGAAGTTCTAGCCAGAGCAATAAGACAAGTAAAGGAGATCAAGAAGATAGAAATTGGAAGAGGAAAATTTCAAAGTATCACTATTCACAGATGATATGGTAACATACATAAGTGACCCCTAAAATCCTACCACGAAGACTGAATGACCACCTCCTAGCCAGGAGGGACTAGTGGAAGTGAGAGATCCAAGATTTAAAATTCGAATTTTGGAGCCACGTAACTCGGGTCCTGGACACAAGTTTAAACAAAGAAACGGGCATGATGAGATATGTCTGGCCAGCTGCAGGGAGTAATACTATCTCCTGGCAAACTGCCTAGAAGGCCTGGCCAGAACCGTTTATGGTCTTGGCACCTAAAATAATAATTCTAAAGGTCAACTTCCCTACCCAATCTTGTAATGCTAAGGCTTGGAGCCCCCTCACTCACCCCCACTTGCGTTTTTTGTTTTCTGTTTTTTTTTTTTTGTGCTTTAAAAACCCTGTTCCCCTGGACCTCAGTGCTGTACTCCTCTCTTGCTTCAACAGGAAGGTTTGTGTCCCAAGCTCAGCTTGAACTGAGTAAACCCTCATGTGTTTGCAGTGGAATAGACTCCTGGTGGTCTTTGGGGGTCTCACAAACTGAGCATAACAGAAGGAGGGCAACAACAACCTACCGCCAAAACCCATGATCCAAAAGTTACCCTGCCTATAAGAAGTGCAGGAATAAAGAGGGAATAAAGATAAAGGAAAAGTCTAAATAATATTTGGCCCAGCCTGGAACCAACCTCAGGGTAGAGAGACAGCCCCTGACACTAATAGATACTTACCTATGATGGGACTTAGCTTGAGAACAACCAAGAAAACTGGGAAAACTGGGAACTTTCCACTAATTGTCAAGTGCAGAGTGTACCCTCTTCCCTCTGCCCCCTGCCCCGGGACTCAAACCTCACAGACAGTCAGACAGTTGCTGGAAAGCTCTAAGGACATAGATGCAGGCAATCCTTGGAACAGTCACACAGACTGTTGCTAGAAAAGCCCCCAAGGACACAGGTGGGGGCAGGCAATCCTTAGAGAAACTGAAAAGCAGGCAGCTTAACCCTGAGTAAGTGTAGTCACACCCAAAATATCCACCAATGAAAAATTGCCCTGTTGCTATTCCAAAATTCCCTATAAAAATCCAAAGCTTTTGTTCCTTGGGGTCGCCTCTCCTTAGGGTGCAGGAGACCCCAACATGTTAGTTTCAATAAACCTCTTGCTGTTTGCATAGATCCTAGTCTCTCTCTGTGCCTCACTGGAGAGCTTCCCCAGTAACATACAACTCCCACGAGTCTTACACCTACAATTTCAGAAAGTAGCCTAATTTGACTGTCCTCTGGGAGATTCTGGAACTTGCAACCAAGCATGGGACAGAGCTCTGTAGGTCCTGTAGAAGTGTTGGGGAAAGATGGAAGGACCCGGAGGGGACAGAGACCCAACAAGAAGACCAACAGAGACAACTAACACAGTCCCATGGGGCTACTGAGACTGAGACATAACTAAGGAACATGCATGGTCTGGTCTTAGGCAACCTGCACACATGTAGCCATAGGGTAGGTTGGAATTCATATGTGGTGCCTGGTGAGTGGAGGGGGGTGGTGGTTCTAACATGGACTCAATTGCCTGCTTTTGGATCACTTCCCTCTAGCAGGGCTGCCTTGCCTGACCTTAGGGAGGAATGTAAGAGCAGTCCTGATGTGACTTGTGCTGGGGAAGGTTAATACAGTGGGTAGGAGAGTGCTGGTAGAGTCAAACAGTTCCCGAGGAAGGAGTGAGGATTGAAATAATTAAAGCAAGTCACACTACACATGGGATCAGATCGAGAGGGCTGTCAGTAAGACAGTTTATTCCACAATTCCTGTTTAGGCAAAGTAAAAACAAGCCACATCAATACAAGAAAGAAATCTGTGGAACTGCCAGACTTGTTTTCTGAAAGTACTTTCCTATAGCAGACACAGTCCAAGGTCACCCAAATAAGTTTTAAGGAAGTTGGCAGAACATCCTCTTATTTCTGTCTAAGGTGAAGGCCAGGGTGAAAACACATTTTTTTCCTTAATACTCAATAACAAAGCAGCTTGACAAACAAGCAGCTCTCTACAGGGGATGCTCTCTTTTTTGGGGGGAAAGGGAGTGGGGGAAAAGGAGGTAGGGAAAGTGGGAGGGGCTGGAAGGGGAGGGGAGAGAGGGATCACCCTCAGGATATAAAGTTAATAAACTAATATAAAATTAAACATATATATCTAAAGAAACCCTTTTATTTTCCCTTAATAAAATTTACGTTTGCTGGCACTTACTGGGGAAATCATTTGTAAAAATAAACTTTGTTTCTATAAAATATATCCAATATTGTTTGATGTATTGTAAGTTCTGAGCGATAGGTTACCTCCACCAATTAAGTGAGGCTAATTCAAGCTAAATTAAGAGTGAATAAACTTTAATTAATAAAAGAATAAATGAATAAAAAAAAACAGAAAACAAAACAAAAGTGTAAATGCAGGTTTATTGGGGCAGCTCTCAGGTTCACAGACCTCACAGAAAGAGGACAGAGTCCAGGAGCTGGGATCAATGGAGTTGCTACTCGAGAACTACAAAGATGGGAGCAGAGGAGGCTCAGAGAGAGAGGAAAATTAAATTCAGAATTCAGAGACAGAGAGCGAGGTCTGGGTTATATAGGGAAGTGCTTTTGGAGGAGGGGAGGCTGAGCTCTTGGGCTGGAAAGGTCTGAGCAGAGGTAGGCTGTACCAGCCATTCTCTATAACACACAGGACAGAGAAAGGCCAGGTATGCTTTTGTTAAATGGGTCCTTCAGCCACTTATCTTGGTCTTTATCCCAACAGTGAACAAAATGATTGTAGCTACTTTATATTCATCAGTCATTGGGAAGCCAGTTACCTGTTCACAGTTTTCTATGCTCTATTAGTCTTTTTTCTCTAAGCATCTCCCTCCTCTGTGTTTTTGTATGTGTCTGCCTTTCTGTCTGTCTGCTCCCTCTGTCTACATTTCTTTCTCTCTCCCTTTTTCTCACATTTCAGACAGTATGGATGAGGTTCAGTGAAATGAACTCACAAGACTTCTCAGTGGGTAAAATATAGTTCATGTAGGAAAACAAACTGCTGGATTATGTCATCAGGGTAGGTGAGTGGAACAGAAAGTCAGTTTTAAGGAGTCAGGTAGGTAGGGGAAGAAAGGTTGGAAAAGCCTGGAAGTTCCAGCAGGCTGTTTGGGTTAATCAGGAACTAGATGCCCTTGCCCAAGCTAGCTGACCATTTGAGTAACATAGGGAATGTAATGGCTTTCCTTAGACTTCTGTTTACCTGATAAATTTCCTTTTGTTTCCTGGTGACCTTCTGTTTAGGACATTGTCAGTAGTATAATTATTTTTAAAATGATGCACACATCAGATGTTATATGAAAGACACATTGAATGGAGATGGAGAAGGGGGAGAAAGTGAGAGAGAGAAAGAGAGAGATCTTGGCCATTCTGACAGGTGTAAGGTCACTACTCAGCAATTAAAAACAAGGAAATCACAAAAATTTCAGGCAAATGGATGGAACTAGAAAAAGATTATCTTATGTGAGGTAACCCAGAAGCAGAAAGACACACATAGCACATACTCACTTATAAGTGGATATTAGCCATATAATATAGAAAACATACTAAAATCTATACTCCTAAAGAAGCTAAACAACAGGAGGACCCTAGGGAAGATGTTCAGTTCTCATTCATAAGGCAAACAGGATAGACATCGGAAGTAGGAGAAGACAGGAAACAGGACAGGAGTCTACCACAGAGGGCCTCTGAAAGACTCTACCCAGCAGGGTATCAAAGCAGAGACTGAGACTCACAGCCAAACTTGGGGCAGAGTGCAGGGAAAGCAGTCTTTTTAAAACTTAATTTATTTTCAACTCTCTCTCTCTCTCTCTCTCTCTCTCTGTGTGTGTGTGTGTGTGTGTGTGTGTGTGGCTGTGTCGCTGTAGCTAAGTGCATGTAAAATCGGAAGCATTGGCTCCCCTGGAGGTGCAATGGAGGTTAAGGTGCAAGCCACTTGATGTAGGTGCTAGAAACGAATCTTGGGTACTTTGTCACAGCAGTATGTGGTCCTAACTGATGAGCCTTCACCCCCCCAGAGGAGATAGCCTTAAACTTTAGTATCCTAATAATCAAAAGCTGAAATATACTAGAACTCAGAATTATGAGTCCAAAACTCATAATTCTTGGTTCAAAAACAACCATTCTGTGGATTCCTCCTTGATATTAGAAACTGAACACCCTTTTTGTCTTTGTTCAAGTCATTGCTCTACAATTCTCTAAAGTTATAGAATATATAGAATATCACACAATATCATTTTGAGAAAAAGATCATTGTTTCTAATTTTTCAAACACTTGTCTTTAAAACAAACATATTTAGACTACAGATTTTATGTTTTATTATTTCATATTATTTTCTAGCTTTCTAAAATGTTTCCTTAATAATATCTAATATCAAGTTGTACTATGCAAAGAAAAGCTCAACACAAATTTAAATAAAACATAAAATGAGTGTTCAGTGGAAAACAAGAAAAGACCTAACAGCAGAAAGGAAATAGAAAGAGTGAAGTCTAAGTGCTGACCTCTGATCTTATCTTAACTGCCTGGAGCCGCTCCTTTTCTTGATAACTCTACTGACAGCACTTTTCACATCTTTGTTTCTGAGACTATAAATAAGTGTATTAAGCATGGGGATCACAATGGTATAGAAAACAGAAGCCACTTGATCTTTTCCCAAAGAATAGGACTTCTTTAGTTTTAAATAAGTGAAGATCATAGTACTATAAAATATGGTGACTGCCAGGAGATGAGAGGCACAAGTGGAGAAGGCTTTTTGCTTTCCTGAAGCAGAACTGATTTTCAAGATGGTAGAGAGAATGGATGCATAAGACACTGATATGGTGAGAAGGGATGCCATTAGCATTGAACCCGAGAAAATGATTATTACCATTTCAATGACATAGGTGTCACTGCAGGACAGGGCTAAAATTGCAGGTGTGTCACAGAAAAAATGATTGATGATAAGAGACCTGCAGAAATTCATCCTGCTTAGACAAAGTGCGTTGACAGAGGAATCTACAGCTCCCATCATGTAGGAACCAGTGAGGAGGGCATGGCATCGTCTTGTGGACATGACAACTGGGTAGTGCAGAGGGTTGCAGATAGCTACATAGCGGTCATGGGCCATGGAGGAAAGAAGAAAACATTCAGCACCTCCAAACAGGACAAAAAATTACAGCTGAGTGAAGCAGCCCATAAAAGAAATGTTCTTGATGGAAGTCAGCAGGTTCTCTAAGGTTTTAGGTGTGATGGTGGTGGAGTAACTGAGGTCAAGGAATGACAGGTGGGTAAGGAAGAAATACATTGGAGTGTGAAGCTGGGCATCTAGATGGATGATCAGTATCATGCTAATGTTCCCCAGCACAGTGACCAGGTATATCAGGAGAAACAGCACAGAGAGGACCAGCTGGATCTCCCTGGAGTCTGTCAGTCCCATCAGCATGAAGTCAGCCTCACTTGTGTGATTCCAGGGGTTCATAGTGAATAGTCCCACACTGATGAGAAATGAAAAATGATTTTAGTAAGAGATGTGTTTGGATTAAGAATTACAAATATTTATAGAGTATATTTAGATTTGTATTTCCAAGAAATTCATAATTTATAAAATACTAAAAGATAAGTTGTCAGATATTGATGCAGATGTAAATTAGCATTTAGGAATGTTATGAGACCATCCAGGGTCACAAAGAATGAGAATTTACTCCAAATGAAGTGTCTGAACACAGTAGAATTTTCCTCTTAATCAAGATGCTGTGCTTGGAATAAAGCACCCTAAGACATTGGTTTGAGGCAGGTTGCATCTTATTTCTTCCCCATTGACAAGGGTTTAATGTCAAAGTCTTTCAAGACTGGTTAATGTGAAAAGAATTCTTGCCAAGGAAATGAAGGAAAGCAAAAAGGCTTGGCTACTTAAAATTTCTAGAATGTAGCAGACTTTGTGTACAAAAAGATTTCATAGTGTGTGTGTTGAGATGGAAGTAGAACATTTGCATTATAGTCTTATACCTTAGAAGGTGAGGAAAGTAGAGATTTGTATTCTATGTCATGAACACAAATTTTATCTTAAAATATTTGATGAGAAATGCCAATATTAAATTTTCATTTCAGGCATGATACCACAAAAGATGACAGTTCACTTTATCATTCCTGTTCCTGTCCCTTTCAATTAAAGTTAGAATTTAAAGTTGGAATAAAATTGAAAATGTTGCAACATAAAATTGTCTGCCTAGTTAATTTATAACTCATAGACACTGTTTATTTATTTATTATTATTATTATTATTATTATTCCTTTTTCATGACTATGAGGGGAAGTTTTTAATTTTCACATTAAAAAGCTGAGAAGTTTTAGATGCATCAGGCAAGAGTAGAGGTCTCCACATTTGGCTAAGGCTGAGGATCTGGCTTGCTTCCATGTATGTGGACCTATCTGCATTGCCCACGTGGCACGCCTAGGTTGGCTACCCAGAGGCTATTTAAGCTGTGGGCTGGCTTTCCCCAGGGTCCGAGGATTGTTCAAGGTTCCTGAGTAAACTGCATTGAAAAAAAAAAAAGCTGAGAAGTATGAGGTTTTAAAAGAAAATCAATCCCAAAGGACTACTTCAGTATGTCGACATTTAACAAAGGCCATGTTATTTCTTTGACAATGTGGAAAATTAAAAGTCTTCCATCAAACTCAATGGAGAGAAACTTAAATCAATCCCACTGAAATCAGGGACAAGACAAGGCTGCCCACTCTCTCCATATCTCTTCAACATAGTACTTGAAGTCTTAGCCAGAGCAATAAGACAACTAAAGGAGATCAAGGGGATACAAATTGGAAAGGAAGAGGTCAAAGTGTCACTATTGGCAGATGATATGATAGTATACATGAGTGACCCCAAAAATTCAGCCAGAGAACTCCTTCAGCTGATAAACACCTTCAGCAAAATGGCAGGATACAAAATTAACTCAAAAAGATCAGAAGCCCTCCTGTATACCAAAGACAAAAGGGCTGAGAAAGAAATTAGGGAAACAACACCCTTCACAATAGCCACTAATAACATAAGTACCTTGGGGTGACACTAACCAAGCAAGTGAAAGACCTGTTTGAGAAAAACTTCAAGTCTCTGAAGAAAGAAATTGAAGAAGATCTCAGAAGATGGAAAGATCTCCCATGCTCATGGATTGGTAGGATTAACATGGTGAAAATGGCCATCCTGCCAAAAGCAATCTACAGATTCAATGCAATTCCCATCAAAATACCAACTCAATTCTTTTCAGACCTTGAAAAAAAGATTCTCAGCTTCATATGGAGAAACAAAAAACCTAGAATCTCCAAAACAACCCTATACAAGAACAGATCATCTGGAGGTATCTCCATTCCTGATCTCATGCTGTACTACAGAGCAATAGTAATAAAAACTGCATGGTATTGGCATCGAAACAGAAAGGAGGATCAATGGAACCGAATTGAAGACCCAGAAATAAACCCACGTACCTATGAATACTCAATTTTTGACAAAGCAGCCAAAACCATTCAATGGGAAAAAGATAGCATCTTCAACAGATGGTGCTGGTCTAATTGGATGTCTACATGCAGAAAAATGAAAATAGATCCACATTTATCACCCTGCACAAAACTAAAGTCCAAGTGGATCAAAGACCTCAACATAAAACCAGATACGCTAAATCTGTTAGAAGAAAAAGTAGGGAACAGCCTAGAACTCATTGGCACAGGAGACAACTTCCTGAACAGAACTCCAACAGCACAGGCTTTAAGAGCAACAATCAATAAATGGGACCTCATGAAACTGAAAAGCTTCTGTAAAGCAAAGGACACCGTCATCAAAACAAAACGACTGCCTACAGATTGGGAAAGAATCTTCACCAACCCTCTATCTGACAGAGGGCTAATATCCAGTATATATAAAGAACTGAAGAAGCCGAAAAGCAGCAAAACAAGTAATCCAATTAAAAAATGGGGAACAGAGCTAAACAGAGAATTCTCTGTAGAGGAATATAGAATGGCAGAGAAACACTTAAAGAAATGCTCAACGTCATTAGCCATTAGGGAAATGCAAATCAAAACAACCCTAAGATTTCACCTTACACCCATCAGAATGGCCAAGATGAAAAACACAAATGACAACACATGTTGGAGAGGTTGTGGAGAAAGGGGAACCCTCCTCCATTGCTGGTGGGAATGTAATCTGGTACAACCACTTTGGAAGTCAATCTGGCGCTTTCTCAGACAATTAGGAATAGCGCTTCCTCAAGACCCAGCTATACCACTGCTAGGCATATACCCAAAATTTGCTCAAGTACACAATAAGGACATTTGCTCAACCATGTTTGTAGCAGCTTTATTTGTAATAGCCAGAACCTGGAAACAACCCAGATGTCCATCATTGGAGGAATGGATACAGAAATTGTGGTATTTCTACACAATGGAATACTACTCAGCAATCAAAAAGGAGGAAATCATGAAATTTGCAGGCAAATGGTGGGATCTAGAAAAGATCATTCTGAGTGAAGTATCCCAGAAGGAGAAAGACAAACATGGAATATACTCGCTTATATAGACCTAAAAGATAGGATAAACATAATGAAATCTATACACCTAAAGAAGATAATCAAGAAAGCAGACATGGGGTATGATGATCAATCCTCATTTAGAAAGACAACTGGGATATGCATTGAACATATGACAGGAGTCTACCGCAGAAAGCATCTGAAAGACTCTACCTAGCAGTGCTCCAAAATAGATACTAAGACTCATAACCAAACCTTCGGCAGAGTGCAGGGAATCATATGAAAGAAGGGGAGTTTGATATGGAAAGGATAGGAGCTCCACAAGGACCAAACGTATCTGGGCACAGGGTCTTTTCTGAGATGGACACTCAACCAAAGTCCATGAGAGGATAAAACCTAGAACCTCTGCTCGGATGTGACCCGTGATAGCTCAGTAATCAATTGGTTTCCCATAGTAAGGGGAACAAGGACTATTTCTAACACGAACTCAATGACTGGCTCTTTGACCTCCCCACCTCCCAAGGGAGGAGCAGTATTGTTAGGCCACAGAGGACGACTTTGCAGCCAGTCCGGAAAATACCTGACAAAAGCGAGTCATATGAAAGGGGAGGAGGTCCTCCCCTATTAGTGGATTTGGAAAGGGGCAGGGAGGAGATGAGGGAGGGAGGGTGGGATTGGGGAGGGAATGAGGGATACAGCTGGGATACAGAATTAACAAAATGTAACTAATGAGAAAAATAAAATTATGGAAAAAAAGTCTTTATTGTTGCTGTATGCTTATTAGTACTTTTTCTGAATGTGTGTTTGTGTGACACATGCTTGAAGTGTGTATGGAAGATAGAAGTGGGAGTCAGATTTCAGAGAATTGTAGTTACAGTCAGGTGTGAGCTGCCTGGCAGATGTTCTGAATTGAACACAGATCTAAAAGAGCAGCTGGTGCTCTGATTCACTAAACTATGCCTTTTCCTCCTAAATTAAAATCTTAATAAGCACTTGTATGGAGCTAAAGCTCAGAGTTTGAATTAAGCATTTTGGAGTACAAATATGACATACCTCAGAATTAGAAGAAAGTCTTTTTTTCCACAGTGTTTCCTTCCTGAATACATTTAATAGTCATGATAGGTGATACTACAGGCATTGCAGTTACCTACATATTTAATAAACAACTAGCAAGTGAAAGGAGCTAAGCATAGTTGTCTGAAGGAAGATCAATTAAAGTAGTGTGAGTCTACACAGATTTTCAGTCCAAAAATTTACAGGATTTTAAACAAAATAAAGTCAGGCTGTATAATTAATCAACAATAATGGGGAACATCTACAACATATTATTTAATTTCCCTTTAATCTAAAAATAATTTAGCATATTCTAAATAAATTTCAATCTTAAGTCACTCTGTTGTGATATGTAAGAATTCCAGGCATTAAAACACTTGATCATTCTAAACCAAATTGAGAAAAAGTACTTATATAGATTTACACTGAATGTAGACCCTGACAATTTCAACACTTCATTTCTGTTTCTGCAAATACCAACACTGTTCATGTTACAACACAAACAAATTGGTCTAAAACCTTCTAAGTAAATTTGAGGATACTTACTGTGAGGCAAGGGTTATGAGCACACTTCTTCCAGATGATAGTTTATAAATGCTTTAACATTAAGTTTCCTAAAGCATGAAAGCTTTTAAAAGAATTGTACAGTTCTGTAACATATGGTTTGTTTTTCTTGGAGTGATTATTTTTGTAATTTTGTGCATTCATTTTTTAATAATGATGAAGACAATCAACCACTAACTTTTGTTTGAGTCTAGGTTAAGTGAAAATTTTAATACATTCTGTCTCCAGAGTATGTCAAATACTTAGCACTCCTCAGAGTACAATGCTTCTCATCCTGATGAGGCAGGACGCCTCGTATGAAGTGAGCGTGTCCTTAGGGAACAGTGTCCGGTGGAGTGTGCTTGCCACAATTTCAAGGTCAATAGGCGGAGGAAAAATGAGCAATAGCTTGTTTTCTCAGAATTTCTTCCATGAACCAAACCCTTACTGAGTCTTCATTTCTGACACTTTATATTAAAAAAATATCTATTTGCTTTTCAAATAACCTAGTTATTATAGAGTTTTTGTATTGCATAATGATCAAGTCGTTTTCTAGAGTAAAAAGAAATGTTCAGAAAAATACTTGTTATTTTCAGCCTCATATCATTAAGACGGAAAATTAATTTTTATTGTATTTGAAAGATTTTTTCTCAAAGGAGTAGACATGTTAATTTTAAAAAAGTTAGACTGCAATAGATTTCAAAAGTAAATAGAAAATTCAAACTTATTCTTGATATTTTGCTAACATAATTTTAATTTTTCTCAATTATCTTCCTTCTGTGGGTACATAACACTTATGTGAGCACACAATTATATGTTTGCCTAATTTTATTTACTATAGCCAATATTATATTTTTAATTCATATTTAAAATTGTAAAAATAAATTAATAAATATGAGTTTTTTAAAAGAAATTAATAAATGTAATGAGAGTATATATAGCTGATATCTAATGTGAGATAAATTTATTTATATATTAGAGAGTGATTAACTCAGGGTAACTAGGATAGCCTTATATTTTTACCATTTCAATATCTCTTCATATTACATTTAACATTTTGCAATACAGTAAGATTTTGGTTAGAAACTTAAAGTACAAGAATGAACCAAAATACATATGATCAGAAGAATTTTCATTCAATTTCTTTTCACTTACAAATTTGTTTCTCAGTAATCCCTGAAATATATTTTGAATTGAAGTAAATTAAAAGTTACTACTTTTTAAAAATTAATTTATTTTTTATGATTACAGTTTATTCAATTTGTATACCAGCTCCCTCATACCCTCCAAATCTCACCCTCCCTCATCTCCCATGCCCCTCCCCAAGTCCACTTACAGAGGAGGTCCTCCTCCCCTTCCCTCTTACCTTAGTCTATCAGGTCTCATCAGTACTGGCTGCATTGTCTTCCTCTGTGGCTTGTAAGGCTGCACCCCTCTCAAGGGGAGGTGATCAAAGAGCCAGCCACTGGGTTCATGTCAGAGACAGTCCCTGTTCCCTTACTAGGGAACCCATTTGGAGACTGAGCTGCCATGGGCTACATCTGTGCAGGCGTTTTAGGTTATTGCCATGCATGGTCCTTGTTTGGAGTATCAGTCTCAGAAAAGATCCCTTTGCCCAGATTTTTTGGTTCTGTTTGTCTCCTTGTGGAGCTCCTGTCCCCCCCCAGGTCTTTCTATCTTCCCCTTCTTTCATAAGATTCCCTACACTCTGCCTAATGTTTGTTTTATGACTCTCAGCATCTGCTTCGATACTTTACTGGGTAGAGTATTTCAGAGGCCCTTTGTGGTAGTCTCCTGTCATGTACTTTTGCTTTATACAAAAAAAAAAAAAAATACACTTTAAAGATGGACAAAAGAATGCATACTTTAAGAATGCTGTTGAATAAGAGAAACATTACAAAGCTATTCAAGATCTAACACACTGGGTGTGAAAGTAGCATTGTTTAAAAGGCCAGTGCAACACATTTAAATTTAGTGTCTTTTCTCACTTTTCAACAAGTAGTACATCCTACTGGTAGAGCACACAGGATAAAAAAATGAGGTTTTAATAATCTAGTATGGGAAAAAAAAAGAGATCTGAAGTAGCAAGCCAAAAGAAATGACTAAAGAACAGAAACAGACATACTTGTAAAAGCTCACCATTACAGGTTATAGAGGTAAAAGAAAAATAATAGACATATGGGTAGAAAGTGCCTAAAGAAGGTAAATATCTTAAATTAGCACATATGGATGTTTAAATATACTTTTGGTAAAAAACAAAACAAAACACTTTATTCTCATAAAGAAGAATAAAAGACACAATAAGGATATTAGCGCAAACATGTTTGTAGCAGCTTTATTTGTAATAGCCAGAACCTGGAAACAACCCAAATGTCCCTCAACTGAAGAATGGATACAGAAATTGTGGTACATCTACAGAGTGGAATATTACTCAGCAATAAAAAACAAATAAATCATGAAATTTGCAGGTAAATGGTGGGATCTTGAAAAGATTATCCTGAGTGAGCTATCCCAGAAGCAGAAAGACACACACGCTATATACTCACTCATATAGACATATAATATAGGATAAATGTACTAAAATCTGTACACCTAAAGAAACTAATCAAGAGAGAGGACTCTTGCCAAAATGCTCAATCCCTGTCCAGGAAGGCAAAGAGGATGGTCATCAGAAGAAGGAAAAAAGAGGGAACAAGTCAGGAGCCTGACACAGAGGACCTCTGAAAGGCTCTGCCCTGCAGACTATCAATGCAGATGCTGAGACTTATGGCCAACCTTTGGGCAGAGAGTGCAGGGAATCTTATGAAAGAAGAGGGAAACAGTAAGATCTGGAGAAGACAGGAACTCCACAAGGAGAGCAACAGAACCAAAAAGTCTGACTACAGGGGTCTTTCCTGAGACTGATACTCCAACCAAGGACCATGCATGGAGATAACCTAGGACCCCTGCACAGATGTAGCCCATGGCAGTTCAGTGTCCAAGTGGGTTCCATAATAATAGGAACAGGGACTATCTCTGACATGAACTGATTGTCCTGCTCTTTAATCACCTCCCCCTGAGAGGGGGAGCAGCCTTACCAGGCCGCAGAAGAAGACAATGCAGCCACTCCTGATGAGACCTTATAGACTAAGATCAGAAGGAAGGAGAGGAGGACCTCCCCTATCAGTGGACTTGGGGAGGGGTATTCGTGCAGAGGGGGAAAGAAGGGAGGGATTGGGAAGGAAGAGGGAGGGAACCACAGAGGGGATATAAAGTGAATAAAGTGTAATCAATCAATCAATCAATCAATAAAAGCGTGCACCACTACAGCCAGCCACTTACCTTTTAATAAAACCACTTTGCTAAAAAAAAAAAAAAAGTTAAGCATAAGCATTAAATGCTGGTTGTCAGTGGCTGGGAAATGTAGGAAGTGGGGGGGGTAAATTGTTGTTCAATGAGTACTAACTCACAGCTAAATAGGAGAAATACTGTCATAGCCAGTGTTTTCAGATGATGTACTGTACATTTCAAAACAACAGGAAGGATTTTGAATGTTTTCTCCACAAAGAAATAACAGAGTTGTTTGAGACAACTAGCATGCTAATCTTGATTTGTACAATGAAGCACCAAAAAGAAAAAAAAAAAAAGAAGAATAAAAGAACTGTTGCTTTTCTGTCCTATGTACAGAAAGGTGATATATCAATCACAAGAATGTAGATTGTTAAACATAGTTTTACTAATACTAATTAATATTAGTATTTCAAATTATTTGTGGAATAATGCAAGAATACACATATGAACACCAGCATCTACATTCCTAAGAATGAAGGTAGATTCTCTTTATGAGATGCTTATTAAAATGTAAAGATGTGATAATTCCAAACCAGCTGACTAATTAGGTAAGGTCATAAACACATTATATAACACTTTGGGAAGTCACTTCCTCATCCTAAACATTCACACACACACACACACACACACACAAAAAAAAAAAAACCCACAATAACAGAAGTAATATATTTACACTTAGTTATGCCAAATTCAATGTGTCAATAAAATATTTCAAGAATATTGTAGAGATGCAATTTTGACACCCTTAAACAATGTTATAGAACTCTATACTCATGAGTTTTCTAATACCAAATAAATATAAAACATAAATATAGATAGAATTTTAATAAATGTTCATCATTCTAGAGTATAATAAAGTAGAAATGTTGCAAGTCAACTGAGCAATAGTCTGTGACTCAAGGACACAAAGCACGTATCACAGGTGAAAACTGTAACTGCTGTGGTTTAATGGCTCAGCATTCTTCTCCCGTACTCAGCATTGTGCCCAGCAACCATATGTTCTTAATAATTTTGTGTTATTTCTTTTGAAATTACTCTAACCATTGAAGTAACTGTTGGAAATTATCCAGGTTTTTTTAAATTAAATTTTAATTTTTTACATTAATTACATTTTTCGCTTTTTATCCCAGCTGTAGCCCCCTTCCTCATTCCCTCCCAATCCCACCCTCCTTCTCTTTTCTCCTCTCATGCCCCTCTTTAAGTACACTGATAGGGAGGTCCTCTTCCCCTTCCATCTGACCCTAGCTTATTACACAATGGAATATTACTCAGCAATTAAAAACAAGAAAATCATGAAATTTGCAGGCAAATGGTGAGAAGTAGAAAAGATCATCCTGAATGAGTATCCTAGAAGCAGAAAGACACACATGGTATATACTCACTTATAAGTGGATACTACCCAGGTCTTTTTAAATTGCAATTTTCATGGTTTGTCACAGAAAAAAAAATTCTGTGGCTGACTCTCAGAAGAGCATTTTTCACATCTTTGTTTCTCAGCCTGTAGATCAGTGCTTTCAGTGTGGGGATGGCAATGGCGTAGAACACAGATGCTACCTGCGCTTCTGTGAGGGATGATGTGTTATCAGGTTGCAAATAGGTGAAAATCAAGGAGCCGTAGAAGACAGTGACCCCTGTGAGGTGAGAGGCACAGGTAGAAAAAGCCTTCCACCTGTTAGCTGCAGACTGGATCCTCAGGATTGCTGAGATGATGGTCAGGTAAATGATGGTGATGATGAGGAGAGAACTGAGAAGTGTCAACCCAGCTAGCACAAAGATCACCAGTTCAGTATTGAAGACATCTACACAGTACAGGGCTAAAAGAGCTGTGGTATCACAAAAGAAATGATTGATGTAGGAATCACAGAAGGGCAAACTGCTTATCACACAGATGGATATCAGAGAACTTGTGAAGCCAGTCATGTATGGTGTTACTCCCAGCCAGCTGCACACCTTCTGGGACATAATCACCGAATAGAGCAAGGGATTGCAGACTGCTACATAGCGGTCATAGGCCATGGATTCCAGAAGGAAACACTCAGTGCACACTAAACCTACAAAGAAGTACATTTGAACAAAGCAGCCTATAAACGCTCTCGATTTCTGTGTGGACTGGAAATCAGTTAGTGCCTTGGGTGTTACAATGGAAGAATAACATATGTCAATGAACGTTAAATTGCTGAGGAAAAAGTACATAGGTGTGTGAAGATGAGAGTCAATTCTGATTAATATGATTATCCCAAGGTTGCTCAACACAGTGAATAGAGACATGAATGGGAATATTAAGAAAAAACTGACTTGTAATTCTGGGTGACCCGAAAATCCACTGAGTATGAAGAGTGTCACTTCTGTGAAATTATTTTCTGTCATTTTTGATGACTCAACCTTAACTTGATAACTTGACTTAACCTTGAATCAACAATGAGAAAAGTTAAAGAAACTCTCAAGACAAATGGCCCAAGAAGCAGTGCTTGCTTAACCTCCAGCATTGAGAGAAAAATGAAGTTAGTAAATGCTGAAAGACAATGTGATATTTATTAATTTAATTTTTTGTCTGTGTGTGTATGTGTACCTGCATACAGGTTTCAATGGAGGCCACAAGGAGCAGTTGAAAATCTGGGAGCTGAAGTTCCATGCTGTGGGGAGCTGTCTGGTGTGGGTGGTATTCACCAAACTCCAGTCCGTTGAAGGAAAAACAGGTGCACCTAACCTCTGAACCACATCTCCAGCTTCTTACTTCTTTTAAAGAAGATGACAGATGGTCATTTTAACACTTTAAGATATCAAAACATTATGTCTGTAATAGTTACAGGACATTCCTGCTAAGCCACACTAGCTTCTACCCAACTCTATCACTGGGGCATAATTTTACCCCTACCAACTTACTTATTGTAATTATATTATTGTCTTAGGAAATATAAAGCTTTTAAAGAGAAACTATAAAGCTTTAAAAATCAAACTATAAGTCATGCATCTGGTTATAATTTCATATTCAATCTTAAATTTTTAACATCTAGTTTGTAAGTTGTGGACAAGATGAAAACATTTGATATTGTCTCAGAATCAGTAAATTTCAGTTTGTATTCATGTTAGAAAACTATAAACATTAGCTCAAATTTTGTTTACATAAAAAATTTTTTCGTGTTTCTGTTTTCTGTCACTTATCTTTTCTGTCCATTGATGATTTAAGGCTTGCTGCAGATTTAATTTATAACATGGTCCTAATTCTTTCACCCGTGAATGCAGAGAACATAAAAATATCCAATTTTCAGCACACATGACATCAGGAAGTAAATTCACTGTCCATGAGTTCCAAAGCTATGGCGAAAAGGCTGAAAACAAGTATTTAAACCAAGGAGTTAAAAGGTGATCTCATGAAAATGGGAGACAGTTCTTTTTTAATGCACTGAGAAACACATAAGAAAAAGTGAAAGTAGTAGACACAGTTAAAGTAAATTTGTTTTATATTTAACACATCATGCCAGAGGGACTTGAATACTATTTGTCTAAATAAACATTTAATCGGCCTCATGCTCACAAGTGTTCTTATATATTTGTTTATTTAATGTGAAGCTGTTCAATGACAGTGTATTCACTTGTCTGTCACTAAGCTAGCTTTCTTAATAACCTACTAGAACATGCATATTTGTAAAATGAAAAAGTAATCTACTGTGAAAAGCATAGAAATTATTTATAGCCAAATCTACAGACATACTTGCCATGGGTCATGGAAAGATTATGATGCTTACGTAGACTTTCACAGAAGGTCTATTTGTCTTTCTACTACCATCATTTTCTTTTATATCTATTACTTTACCTCCACTGAAGCTCTGAGTTCCATGTATCATAGCCACATTGCTTTGGATCCATGATTATTAGTTTCGCTGTTGATGGTGTTATTTAGCACAAAGTTATTTTCCTCTATTCTAAGCCCTTATATATATATCATGATATTGACAAATGTGATAATGTGATAATGTGATAGTTCTGGGTGTTATGTTTATGTGCCTATCCATGATGAAGTAGAAACAAAAGCTAAATTAACTAAGTCAATCATTTCCTTCTATCCTGTATTCATTCATGTTCAAAATGATTCGTTGGCAGCTTATTTCTAAAAAGGCTGCACAATAAAGTATTTTCTACAGCAATCTGTGCTATACAGACTTTTATGCACACACCTCTCCAAACTCTTAAACACACCTAATAAAGGAGCTTGCCAGTTGCCACATAAGCTCTCCTGAGGTTTGTATTTTAATTATACTCTAAGGTCTATACCTAAATTGCAAGGAAATATCTTCAATGGAGACATTATTATTGTATGAGATTTTTGCTTTCACTGTCTACCTATGGTGTTTAAAAGCCAGGATAGAGAAACACAGTAATATCACCATTTTGTTATTTTTGTTCACAAATAAACAAATTATTGTTAATTTAAAGATTTTAAAATGAAAAGCAGGCTGTTATAAACACTTATAAAACATTAGTTTTGGTTAATGTCCATAAGAATGTATTAGTTTTGTATTGATGTATCTCCTTCTGTCTTTGGGCCTTAGAGTCTATGATTGCCCAGCAATAGAGACATTCTCGCCATTTGTTTCTGAAAATTATATTTGATGATGAGGTATCTAGTAAAGTGACTTTCCTCTTCTAATCTCTATCTAAATGGTTTATAAAATGGTTTTTATTTATGTATATTTATTACTCTGTCTTCCCTTAGTGTGGTATTTACATTAATCATAAAAAATTTAGTTTCTGTCAAATATAAAAAGAATCAATGAAAAGATTTAAAAATGATTTACTTTATAAACCTTACTGGAAAAGTTTTCTGAATCAAATATATACAACAGATAAAATAGTATGTAGGATGTGTATTATTGAAAACACGATTTTAAATTTGGAGAAACTGAGGCTCCAGGATTGCTACTTCAGATATCCAGGCCATAACTAGACCTCTAAATGAAAGATCTGAGAATTACATAGCCCTTTTATGCTACATCCTTTCTTCTATAAAATCAGTGTCATTCAAAGTGACTGAAAGAAAGACCATGCTTAGTTGATCCTTCCCAACACTAGTCAAAGAAAATTAGGAAAATCCAAGCTTTCCAGGCTCTGCCAAGTGAATAAATTTTATGGAAATTGGTATTCAGTTCCTTGGATCTGGAAACAATGGGGGTGGACAAACAAAAAACATGGAGTAAATTGATTTATTTCATGGTGCCTAGTCTTTTGTAATACAATGTCAGGAATTATGGTGATGTACATGTTGAAATCCAGAGTTATTACATTTTTTTTTGCAAGCTGTGAGGAATGAGACTAGAACAATATTTAAGAAACTACAAATCTTAGCAGTATAGCAAAGAGCAATAGAGATCTTATTAGTCTTTATAGAATCTTGAAAAATCAGACTTTAAACCAAGCAGCAAATCTCAGCACTGTTTAAGCATTTATTAATTACTTTGTGTAGTGAGGACAACAGAAAAATAGAAAAAAAACAACAACAAATACCTCAGTAGTGTCATTACACAAACTCTGTTTTAAAGCAGCAGCTGATTGTCCCTGATTTTCAAATTTTTAGATATTCTTTTTATTATTTCTTTTTTAATTAATTAATCACAATTTATTCACTTTGCATTACTGCTAAAGATCCCTCCCCAGTCTCTTCCCAGTACCACCCACTCTCCCTCTTCTCCCCCTATGCCCTTTCCCCAGTCCCCTGATGGGGAGGACCTCCTCCCCTTCTATCTAACCCTAGCTTTTCAAGTCTCATCAAAGCTGGCTACATCATCTTCCCCTCTGGCCTGGCAAGGCTGCACTCCTAAGGAGAAGTGCTAAAGAGCCAATCACTGAGTTCATATCAGGGACAACCCCTGTACCCCTTAATAGCTAACCCAGTTGGAAACTGAGCAGCCAATGGGCTTTTTTGGACAGAGGGTCTAGGTCCTCTCCATGCATGGTCCTGAATTGGAGTATCAGTCTCTGCAGGCCCTCCCATGCCCAGGTATTTTAGCTCTGTTGTTCTCTTTATGGAGTTCCTGCCCCCTCCAGGTAGTTCTACCTCCTTCCTCTTCCTTAAGAATTCCAGCACTCTATCCAAAGTTTGACTATGAGTCTCAGTATCTCCTTTGATACCCTGGTGGGTAGAGTCTTTCAGTGGTCCTCTGTGGAAGGCTCCTGTCCTGTTCCTTGTCTTCTTTTACTTTTGATGTCTATCCTGTTTTCTCTTCTCAATGAGGATTAAGCATCTTCCCTAGGGTCCTCCTTGTTGTTTAGCTTCTTTAGTGCTATATTACTATGTTTATCCTATATTACATGGCGAATAGTTATATGCTTTTTTAATTTTAATTTTTTCTTCACAATTTATTCATTATGTATCCCAATTGAAGCCCCTTCCCTCAACTCTCTGAGTCCCACTCTTCCTCCCTTTTCCCCTCATCCCCTCCCCCTAGTCCACTAAAATGGGGGGGGGGAAGTTCTCCACTATTGCCATCTGCCCGTAACTTGTTACATCTCATCAGGACTGCTTGGATCCTCTTCCTCCATGGTTTGGTAAGGCTGCAGGATCAGGGGCAAGTGATAAGAGAGCAGTCAACTGAGTTTATGATAGAGGCAGCCTCTCTTTCCTCATTCAGAGATCTACATGGAGACTGAGCTGCCAATCATGTGGTACATATAGAAACTATTCCTATGCTTGGAATTGACTTAGATCCCCTGCTCAGATGTAGCTCACAGGCAGCTCAGTCTCCATATGGGTTCCCTAGCAAGGGAAGCAGGGGCTGCCTCTAACATAGACTACTCTGTTGCCAGCAGTTTGAATACTTGTCCCTGGTGGAGTGACCTTGCCAGGCCACAGAGGAAGAGGATGCAGGCTGTCCTAATGAGACTTGATAGGCTGGGGTCAGATGGTAGGAGAGAAGGGCTCCCCCTTTCTGAGGAAAGGGAAGAGGGTAGGGAGGGAGAAGGACAGAGGGTGGGACCACAGAAAAAATTTAAAACATGATTTACATTCTAGCTAAATAAAGATGATGACACTCAGCTAGGCTCAAGTATATGGGAAAGTAACGTCAAATATCATTAGAGTTTGACGGAAAACTACATGTTAGCTAAACATTTGTAAATCTAATATTCCACAATTAAGGTATCCAAATCACCTAAGGATGACATTTCCCTGACTTTTATAATAAAGAATGATAGAGTAGGGGCTCAGATTTGTCTCATCAATAAATAACAAGTAAAATATTACAAATCAGCACTGACTTTCTGTAATCAGCATTGACTTTCTGTAGTTTACCAAAACCAAAAGTTAAAATGATGGATTGTTTTCTACCAGAGCACTCAGAGCTTTTTAAAACCAAGTAGCTCTGTTTACAAACGTACATCAAGGGGGAGTTGTGGATATCACTTGGAAACACCCTGAAAAACTGACACACCTAACATAAGGTACGGAGATATTCATTGCTGATTTAAGGTTAAAAATCACAGAAAATAAAGACAAAATAAGTTTGTGTTGAGTAATTTTACACTCACATTTTGGCTTAATTTATTTTTAAAATATTTTTTTGGTTTAATAATGTTCATCATTTGCTCCTATTGGGTTTTATTTAAAAATGAATTCATAATATTTTCTTGTTTTGTTTAATTTCATTGATTTCATCACTGATACCTTAATTTAGCTGATGGCAATTTTGTTTGGAATATGTTACCTGTTCTCGTTTGGTTAAAATAAGTTATATTTTAATAAATACACATTTGAGTCTAATGCTTAGCTCTGATAATTAAGCCAATATTTTGTTTATTGCTTTTTTACTCAAATTAACAAACATCAACACTTTATAGGAATCCTATATTTGAAAAGATTTATTCAACTAAATTCTGTGTTCAACTCAAAACCTGTGAAAATACACTCCACTAAACATAGCTATCGGAGGAAATGTAGAATAAGCATACAGTGTGGCTCAGAAGCAACCGTTGACCGTAGCATTTGGCTAATAAGCAGAATGGTTAGAATCACGTGGCTTTGCATCACTTTTTACCCCTGCACGGGGACATTGCTCATTTTGAAAACTTGTGAAGAAATTCATAAATGTTTGTTGCAATACGCACGCAGGACACCTACCTGATATGAAGAAGCAGAGTTGGTCTATTTCTAAATTTTCATTCTGTTGAGTTTATATTTGGCTTTTTGCCTTTGAAGGATAGAATCCCCAGGGCACTGTAAACACTGGGATTCATTAAAAAAGCTACAGGTAACCCTGAGGAAGTTAAGGGCCTTGCTGTCTTTTCAAAAATGTAGCAATACAAAGAAATGATAAACAGAAGATATTTCTAATTTAACATCACAGTTTATTTACTTATTTTATAAATGCATATCACATATATGTGAACATTGATATAATATCAAACACTTCTATTGTCAAATCATTTTAAAACTGTTTTAATGGTAATAATTATGGATATACATATATATACATATATATATTCAATGTGAAACACAAATAACTTGGATAGGCTTTATTTGAAATGTATATGTGCAGTTATGTTCCTCTGTATATTTTCATACATTAGATATTCTGTGATATTGGTAATATAGCCAATTAAGGACCTGACCAGTAATTTAATCAGAATTTGAATTAAAGTCCCAAGTAGTATGACAGCAAAGCAGTTAACCAGGGGACCAAAAGAGCATAGACTGATGTGATTATTTAATAAGGCCTTTCTCTTGCTCCCTTGGAGTCTGTTGTTGTTTGTTTTCAACCATGTCAAGATATATTATTTTCTTCAGCATCATTATTGTTAATATTATTATTAATATTTTCCTTAATCAATATTTTTTGTCACATTGGAACACTGAGACACTGAGTAGAATACTTATTAAAATACTTATTAAAATACTTATTAAATATACTTATTTAATAAGCATATTATTAAAGTATATTTATACTTATACTTATTAGAATACTTATTAAAAGTATAAAGAAACCTTCAATCAAACCTTCAGGCTTAAAAAGCATTCTAAATGTTTTTAAGTGAAGAGTAATATGTACAAGTAAGTCACTAATATGTCATTGGAAGCCAAAATATATAGGCAACATACTGCACTAATTTTGTACTGCATACAAAAATAGCAGTAAACTAGAATAATAACTTCAATATCTACAGTTATTTAAACGTACTAATAAGAGCTGAATAAGATAGTTTTTTAATTTAATTTTATTAATTACACTTTATTCACTTTGTATCCGCCCATAAGTCCCTCCCTCTTCCCCTCCTGATCCCACCTTCTCTCCCCCTTCTTCATACATGCCCCTCCCCAAGTCCACTGATAGGGGAGGGGCTCCTCTCCTTCCTTCTGATCTTAGTCTATCAGAGTTTTTGTAAAACGATTATTTTTCTCAGGGAACAAAGGTCAAGCATATTCTCCTTGGAATGGTTTTTATTTACTAAATTCTTGCTTGCTGGGTTCCATATAATGTTATTTATATATATGTTTTCAGGGCTCAGTATTTGGCACTGGACACTGACTGATGTGTTTTTCCAAGGGGAAGACCTCAACTCCCTTTTCCAAATTTTCTCAGTTGCTTATACTTTTTTGTCTAGATTTGAGGCCTCAAAGACTTTTCCCAAACTAGTTTGGCATGTCCATTAATATTATCTTTTTTAACTCAATGTTTAGGCCGACTTTATGCTGGTAAGATTGTATGGGTGCAGCTTCGACATTCCTAGAAGACTTACTCTCCAGCAAATTTTCTGACACTCTGGTTCTTAAACTCTCTCCATTCCCACGTGAACAATGTTTTCTGAGGCTTAGGTATGAGAGTGTTTTGTAAATGTACCCACTGGGAATGACTCCACAACCCCGTATATTGATTGGTTGTGTTTTTCTGTATCAGTCTTCATTGCAAAGAGAAGTTTCCTTGATAAGGGCTAAAGATTACATTTATCTTTTCTATAGATTTTTGTTAGGTTATGCTGGTTTAGGAAAGTAGAGTGTTGAAGTAAATATAAGTGTTGGGCTAAATGTTTATTTTTACCTCTATGATTACCATGGCAGTATTATTTAACCCACTATCACAAGTATTAAGACAGAGACACATGTTAGATTTTTTCTTTTTTTTATTAAATTTATTTTTTTATTAGTTATATTTTTATTAACTCTGTATCCAAGCTGTATCCTGCTCCCTCATTTCCTCCCAAACCCTCCCTCCCTCATCTCCTCCCTGCCCCTTTCCAAGTCCCCTGATTGGGGAGGACCTCCTCCCCTTTCATCTGACCCTGTTTCATCAGGTATCTTCAGGACTGGCTGCAAAGTCCTCTGTGGCCTAGCAGGACTGTTCCTACCTTGGTGCTGGGGAGGTCAAAGAGCCAGTCATTGAATTCCTGTCAGAAATAGTCCCTGCTCCCCTCACTATGGGAAACCAATTGGTTACTGAGCTACCACAGGCTACATCTGAGCAGAGGTTCTAGATTATATCCATACATGGTCCTTGGTTGAATGTCAGTCTCAGAAAAGACCCCTGTGCCCAGATATATTAGGTCCTTGTGGAGCTCCTATCCTTTCCACCTCATACTAACTCCCCTTCTTTCATATGATTCCCTGCACTCTGCTGAAGGTTTGGTTGTGAGTGTATCTGCTTTGATACACTGCTAGGTAAAGTCTTTCAGGGGCCCTCTGCAGTAGGCTCCTGTCCTGTTACTTGTTTTCTCCTATGTTCAATGCACCTCCCATTTGTCTTTCTCATCTTACCCCGGGTTCTCTTTCTTGTTTATCTTCTTTAGGTGTATAGATTTCATTATGTTTATCATTATGTTAAACATAATGAAATCTTTTTATTAAATTTCTATTTTTTTATATTAATTACAGTTTGTTCACTTTGTAGTCTAGCTGTGGTCCCCTTCCTCATTCCCTTCCAACCCCACCTTTCCTCCTTCATTTCCTCCCATGCCCTTCTCCAAGTCTACTGATAGGGAAGGTCCTCCTCCTCTTCCATCTGACCATAGCTTATCAGGGTTCAACAGGACTGGGTGCAATTGTCCTGCTCTGTGGCCTGGCAAGGCTGTTCCCCCCGCCCTGGGGGGAGGAGGGTGGTCAAAGAGCCAGCCAGTGAGTTAGTTTATGCCAGAGACAGTCCCTGTTCCCCTTACTAGGGAACCCACTTGGATACTGAGCTGCCATGGGCTACGTCTATGCAGGGGTTCTAGGTTACATCCCTGAATGGTCCTTTGTTGCTGTATAAGTCTCAGAAAAGACCCCTGTGCCCAGATTTTTTGGTTCTGTTGCTCTCCTTGTGGTGCTTCTGTCCTCTTCAGGTCTTATTCTCTCCCCCTTCTTTCCTAAGGTTCCCTGCACTCTGCCCAAAGTTTGGCTATGAGTCTCAGCATCTGCCAGTCCTCTGTACCAGGCTCATATCCTGTTTCCTGTTTACTGCTTCTTCTAATGTCCATCCTGTTTGTCTTTCTGAGTGAGGATTGATCATCTTACCTCAGGTTCTCTTTCTTGTTTATCTTCTTTAGGTGTACAGATTTTAATATGTTTATCCTATATGTCTAATATCCACTTATAAGTGAGAATATACTGTGTGAATCTTTCTACTTCTGGGATAACTTACTCAGGATGATCTTTACTAGGTCCAATCATTTGCCTGCTAATTTCATGATTTCCTTGTTTTTAATTGCTGAATAGCATTCCATTGTGTAAATGTACCACAATTTCTGTATCCAGTACTCTGTTGAGGGACATCTGGGTTGTTTACAGGTTCTGGCTATTATGAATAAAGCTGCTACAAACATGGTTGAGCAAATTTCCTTGTTTTGGATATCTGCCTAGGAGTATAGATTTTAATTGCCTTAATTACTGTGGGCCAGCCAAATATTTTACTTACACTCTCTCAATATCTTTACCATCCATCTCCCAACCCTCATTTAATGCCATTCAATTTAATATTCCTCATTTCGTCTACCTTCCATCCATAATCTCATGGTACTTGCTTGTATTCTTAATCTGGGAGTTTTTGTGCCATTATTGGAGCCCTCTCTCTCAGCCCACATGGTTATTTGTCCACATTGACACATCATGACCCCCTCCTTCCTCATCTTTCCCCCTCTGTCTCTCTCTTGTGATTCTTTCTGTCTTCCCTAAGCCCAGGAACCTTTAGCCATGCCTACCCCATTCTGTCCTGCCTAGATGTAGGCTGTTTAATTAGCCAATCAGGTAGATTTATACAACACAGATAGGTGAGGCCAGATCTTGAGAGCTAGTTACAAGCATCAGACCAACCTCCAATAGTAGTGGTTGTATATTCTCTTCCAATACCAATTTTATCTCAACTGAATAGATAGGTAAGTCTCTTGTATCATGCCTGTTATACCTCTCATTAAAGACATATTATGTCCAATTACAGAGATGTTCACTACCGCCAAGTTATGTGTGCCATTATTTCACCCATAGGTATCCATAGAGTAATCATACCATGCTTGATGTTGATGTGGTTCATGGGCATCCTAGTTGAGTGAGACTCTTTGTACCTCCATCCTGTAGATAGTTTGATCCCATGAAACCATTCCTCAGAGGAGCTTGTCATGGCAGTTATATTTCCTGGCTCTCTGGGCTCTGTTTCTGAAGTGTATGGTGTCTTCAGAAATGAGTTACCTTTCTGGTGTATTAGCAAGGACAGCAGCAGTTGATGGCATATTTTTCCTATCTTTCAGAAGCTCTGGCCAGAAACTCAAAAGAGGCTTTCACATGTCTGATATGTGGGTTTTATCAGATGGTCTTTAGGTCTTGAAGGAAGGATAATCAGCCCAGACAAAAAAAAAAAGTCCATTAAAAATTATATATGCTCTAGCTAGGACTTCCAGTACTATGTTGAAGAGATATGGGGAGAGTGGACAGCCTTGCCTTGTCCCTAATTTCAGCGGGATTGCTTTAAGTTTCTCTCCATTGAGTTTGATGTTGGCTATAGGCTAGCTGTATATTGCCCTTACTATGTTTAGGTATGTGCCTTGTATCCCTGATCTCTCCAAGACTTTAAACATGAATGGGTATTGGATTTTGTTAAATGCTTTTTTGGCATCTAGGGAGATGACCCTATGGTTTTTCTCCTTCAGTTTGTTTATATGGTGGATTACATTGATGGATTTCCATATGTTGAACCACCCTTGCATGCCTGGGATGAAGCCTACTTGGTCATGGTGGATGATATCTTTGATGTGTTCTTGGATTCGGTTTGCAAGTATTTTGTTGAGTATTTTTGAATCAAGGTTCATAAGAGAGATAGGTCTGAAGTTCTTCTTTTTGTTGGATCTTTGTGTGGTTTAGGTATTAAGGTGATTATAGCTTCATAGAATGAGTTTAGTAATGTTCCTTCTGTTTCTATTTTGTAGAATAATTTGAAGAGAATTGGTGTTAGCACTTCTTTGAAGGTCTGGTAGAATTGTGCACTGAAACCATCTGGCACTGGACTTTTTTTGGAAGGGAGGCTGTTGATGGCTGCTTCAATTTCCTTGGGGAATATAGGGCTCTTCAATCTTCCTGGTCTTGACTTAATTTTGGTAGATGGAATCTATCAAGAAAATTGTCCATTTCTTTTAGATTTTAGAACTTTGAGGCATATAGGTTTTTGTAGTACAACCTAATGATTGTTTGGATTTCCCCAGTGTCTGTAGTTATGTCCTCTTTTCATTTCTGATTTTGCTGATTTGGATAGTTTCTCTCTGCCTTTTAGTTAGTTTGGCTAAGGGTTTGTCTATCTTGTTAATTTTCTCAAAGAATCAGCTCTTAGTTTCAATGATTCTTTAAATTGTTTTATTTGTTTCTAATTGGTTGATTTCAGGCCTATCAGTCTATCAGTTGCAAGTATTTTGTTGAGTATTTTTGAATCAAGGTTCATAAGAGAGATAGGTCTGAAGTTCTTCTTTTTGTTGGATCTTTGTGTGGTTTAGGTATTAAGGTGATTATAGCTTCATAGAATGAGTTTAGTAATGTTCCTTCTGTTTCTATTTTGTAGAATAATTTGAAGAGAATTGGTGTTAGCACTTCTTTGAAGGTCTGGTAGAATTGTGCACTGAAACCATCTGGCACTGGACTTTTTTTGGAAGGGAGGCTGTTGATGGCTGCTTCAATTTCCTTGGGGAATATAGGGCTCTTCAATCTTCCTGGTCTTGACTTAATTTTGGTAGATGGAATCTATCAAGAAAATTGTCCATTTCTTTTAGATTTTAGAACTTTGAGGCATATAGGTTTTTGTAGTACAACCTAATGATTGTTTGGATTTCCCCAGTGTCTGTAGTTATGTCCTCTTTTCATTTCTGATTTTGCTGATTTGGATAGTTTCTCTCTGCCTTTTAGTTAGTTTGGCTAAGGGTTTGTCTATCTTGTTAATTTTCTCAAAGAATCAGCTCTTAGTTTCAATGATTCTTTAAATTGTTTTATTTGTTTCTAATTGGTTGATTTCAGGCCTGAGTTTGATTATTTCCAGCTGTCTGCTCCTCTTGGGTGTAGTTGCTTCTATTTTCTAGGGCTTTCAGTTGTGCCATTAAGTTGTTTGTATGAGATGTTACAAATTTCTTCTAAAAGGCACTTAGTGCTATGAGTTTTCCTCTAAGCACTGCTTTCATTGTGTCCCATAAATTTGGGTATGTTGTGCCTTCGTTTTCATTTTCATTGAATTCTAGGAAGTCTTTAATTTCTTTCTTTATTTCATCCTTAACCCAGCTGTCATTGAGAAGTAAGTTGTTAAGTTTCCATGTGTGTGTGTAGGCTTTTTTGCCATTTCCATTGTTTTTGAGGTCCAGCTTTAGTCTATGGTAGTCAGATAGTATATAGGGGATTATTTCAATCTTCTTGTAACTGTTGAGGCTTGCTTTGTGACCAACTATATGGTCTATGTTGGAGAACGTTCCATGAGATGCTGTAAAGAATGTATACTCTTTTGAGTTTGGGTGGAAAGTCCTGTATACATCTATTAGGTCCATTTGAATTAGGACATTTGTAAGTGCCTTTATTTCCCTGTTTGGCTTCTGTCTAGATGATCTGTCCCTTGTGATAGTGGGGTGTTGAAGTCTCCCACTATTAAGATGTTGGGGTCGATGTATGATTTAAGCTTTAATAATGTTTCATTTATGAACATAGGTATTTGGGGCATAGATGTTCAGAATTGTGATATCCTCTTGATGGATTTTTCCTTTGATGAGAATGTAGTGCCCCTCCTCATCTTTTCTGATTAATTTTGGTTGAAAGTCTATTTTATTAGATATTAGGATAGCCACTCCGGCTTGTTTTTTGGGTCCATTTACTTGAAAATTGGACCCAATTCCAGCCTTTTACTCTGAGGTAGTGTTTATCTTTGTTGCATAGGTATGTTTCTTGGATGCAGCCGAATGTTGGATCCCATTTCCACACCCATTATGTTAGTCTGTGTCTTTTTTTTACTTTTATTAATTACACTTTATTCATTAATTACACTTTGTATCCCCCTATAAGGCCCTCCCTCTTCCCCTCCCGGTCCCATCCTCCCCTCCACTTTCTGCATGCATGCCCCTCTCCAAGTCCACTGATAGGGGAGGTTCTCCTCTCCTTTCTGATCTTAGTCTATCAGTTCTCATCAGAAGTGCCTGCATTGTCAGGGTTCTAGGTTATCTCCATGAATAGTCCTTGGTTGGAGTATGAGTCTCTGGGAAGTTCCCTGTGTTCAAATTTTCTTGTTCTGTTGCTCTCCTTGTGGAGTTCCTGTCCTTTCCAGCTCTTACTATTTCCCACTTCTTACCTACAATTCCATTCACTCTGCCCATCAGTTGGCCATCAGGCTCAGCATCTGCTTTGACAGTCTGCACGGCAGAGGCTTTCAGAGGCCCTCTGTGGCAGGTTCCAAGGTTGTTTCCTGTTTTCTTCTTCTGGCTTTCAGAGGCCCTCTGTAGCAGGTTCCTAGGTTGTTTCCTGTTTTCTTCTTCTTCTGATGTCCATCCTCTTTGCCTTTCAGGATGGGGATTGAACATTTTAGTTAGGGTCCTTTCTTTTGCTTAGTTTGTTTAGATGTACAGATATTAGTGGGTTTATTCTATGTTGTATGTTTATATGAGTGAGTATATACTGTGTGTGTCTTTTTGCTTCTGGGACAACTCAGGATGATCCTTTCCAGGTCCCACCATTTACCTGCAAATTTCATGATTTCCTTATTTTTCATTGCTGAGTAATACTCCATTGTATAGATGTACCACAGTTTCTGCATCCATTCTGCAGTTGAGGGGCATCTGGGCTGTTTCCAGCTTCTGGCTATCACAAATAAAGCTGCTAAAAACATGGTTGAGCAAATGTTCTTTTTGTGTACTTGAGCCTCTTTTGGTTATATGCCTAGGAGTGGTATGGCTGGATCTTGAGGAAGCGCTATTCCTAGTTGTCTGAGAAAGTGCCAGATTGATTTCCAGAGTGGTTGTACAAGTTTACATTCCCACCAGCAGTGGAGAAGGATTCCCCTTTCTCCACAACCTCTCCAGCATGTGTTGTAGTCTGTGTCTTTTTATTGGAGAGTTGAGTCCATTGATGTTGATAGATAATAATGACCATTGAATGTTATTTCCTATTATTGTGGAGACAGTGGTGTTACTGTGATTTATTGTTTGTTTTCTTTTGATTTTTGTTGGGAAATTATCTATAACCTATGTTTTCTTGGGTGTAGTTGTTTTCATTGGATTGGAATTTCCCTTCTAGTATCTTCTGTAGGCCTGGTTTGCTGTGCAAATATTGCTTAAATTTAGTTTTGTTGTGGGATATTTTGTTTTCTCCATCTATGTTGATTGAAAGCTTTGCAGGTTGGCATCTGTGGTCCCTTAGAGCCTGCATGATATCTGCCCAGGCCCTTCTGGCTTTCATAGTTTCTGATGAAAAGTCTAGAGTGATTCTGATAAGTCTACCTTTATATGTTACTTGGCTTTGTTCCCTTGCTGCTTTTAGTATCTTTTCTTTGTTTTATAGATTAAGTATTTTGACTATGATGTGGCTTGAGGAGTTTCTTTTCTGGTCTAGTCTATCTTTTATATTTTCTGTTATTTTATACTTACTGAAGTTTCTGAATATTTATATTCTTATATATGTATATCTATGTTAGAAATACACATATTTACATGAATTTCAATTCATATGAGGGAATTAAGTATTACTAATTATCTCAGATAACCATGTTAGGTCAGAGTCTAGGGTTTAGTTTTTAGGTTAGACAACAAAATACCACCCATGCATTTATGGTATAATATTATTGACTGTAATTTCAACACACAGGATTAAATTTGAAGAATCACTATAATAATAGTTTTGTTAATGTTTTTGAATTTTCATTAACATTATTACATAAATCAGTATTTTGTGTCTCATTGTCTTAAATCAACAAGAGAAATGTTTCATCTCCACAAACCTTTTCACAGTATCCTTTACTTCCTTGTTCCTTAAGCTATAAATCAGTGGGTTCAACATGGGAATCACCAGGGTGTAAAATACAGACACTATTTTCTCTTGTTCTAAGGAGTACTGAGAGCTTGGCTGAATGTAACTGAAGCTGATGGAACCATAGAACAGAGTCACAGCCGTCAGATGGGAGGCACAGGTGGAGAAGGCTTTGCGTCTGCCTGCTGCTGAGCGGATCCTCAGGATAGCAGCAACAATGAAGATGTAGGAGATCATCACAGTCAAGAATGTAATCATTGCAATGATGGTGGTGAAAACCAACAGCAGCAGTTCATTCATGGAGGTGTCAGAACAGGACAGCTTCAACAGAGGAGGAAGGTCACAGAAGAAGTGACTGATGACGTTAGGGCCACAGAAGGACAGCTTCATTAAGCCAATTGTATGTGTAACTGAGTTGATTAGCCCTCCTACACAGGAACCTAACACCAGCCCAACACAAACCATTTTGGTCATGGCCACTGTATATAGCAATGGGTTCACAATGGCTACGTAGCGATCATAAGCCATTGCAGCCAGGAGAAAGCCCTCTGTGGTAAGCAGTGATACAAACAAAAAGTATTGCAGGATGCATGCAGAGAATGAGATGCTCTCTCTCTCAACAAAGAAGTTTAGGAGCATTTTGGGTGCAAATACTGAAGAATACCAGGCATCCACAAATGATAAACAGCTAAGGAAGTGGTACATGGGTGTGTGGAGTTTAGGTGTTATATGTATCAGAAAGAACATTCCTACATTCCCCGACAAAGAGATGGCATAGATCAACAGGAACAATATGAAGAGAAACACCTTGAGCTCATCACGATCCGTCAGTCCCAAAAGAATAAACTCAGTAACAAATGTGAAGTTGACATCAGCCATGTAAATGTGTGCCTTGGTATCTGTTAATAATAGGTGATTCAGATAAATTGACACTAATAGAATATTAATATTTTAGGAATTTCAAACTAATCATATTATCTGAAATAATGAATTTTTCCCTCAGGAATTCCTGCTTATATAAACATAGGAGCATTTAATAAAATTTTTATAGTTTATAGGTACACTCTTCTATTGTTTTTTGTGAATAGTGTCTATAATTAGATAAGGCAAATGCAGGATTCTTAATTATGCATTGAAATGCAACTGTTAAGATACAGTAAAAGCTAAAGAGAAGTTCTTCTAAGGACATTTAAAGCCTCATTTTTTAAACATAAAAAGGAATTCTGGAAATTTAATCTGTGTCTACATTTTTTATTTACCTTTTATCATTTTAATAGACATTAAGAGCAATAATGCAAACTATATATGCGGACATACTACTTGCTAAAATGCTAAGAGATTTTAGTTAGGTCGTTACAACTAACAACACGTTAGTTGCTACAACACGTGCTTACCGTGGTCATGCACCTATACACACTGGCATATTATCTGCAGCTATATTATAACCATATTCACTGTATGTATCTAAAATTAATGGCTCCTGTGTGAGTGTATGTGTGTGAATGTGTGTATTATTGTGTGTCTGTGTGTATGCTTTAGGATATTGAATGCAAGGCCTTGTGCATGCTAATTAAGTCTTCTACAAAGTTCCTTGTACTTGTTTTTCTTTTTAACACTCAACATGTCAGAATCAACCTTACTCTAAAACTCAGGGCTCTACTATCAACTGCCTTCCATTTCTCATGCCAAAAGAAAGGTGTAAAAATAAAGCAGATAGTTAAAATATTAACACAATTCTTTGCAAACTATATTTGCTGGAAGTGAACCCTGTTGCTCTCATCAATTCTGTTGACAGTAGAGGGCATATTTCATAAGTGAGTCAGTGAATTTCACTGGATATTAGTCCTTCTGAACAATAAATGACTGCTAGTATTGGCAAAACTGCAATTAATTATGAACACTAACATTATCATGTGTTCATTTGGGTTTCCTGACACGTATACTGTTATTAAACTTCATTCAGAAAGGCAAACAGGATGAACATTGGAAGAGGGGAAAACAGGGAACAGGACAGGAGCCAACCACAGAGAGACTCTGAAAGACTCGAACCAGCAGGGTATCAAAGCAGAGGCTGAGACTCATAGCCAAATTTTGGGCAGAATGCAGGGAATCTTATTAAAGAAGGGGGAGATAGAAAGACCTGGAGGGGACAGGAGCTCCACAAGGAGAGCAACAGAACTGAAAGTTCTGGGCATAGGGGTCTTTGCAGACACTGACACTCCAATCAAGGACCATACATGGAGATAACCTAGAACCCCTGCAGCTCAGTGTCCAAGTGGGTTCCCTAGGAATGGCAACAGGGACTGTTTCTGACATGAACTCTTTATTCACCTCCCCCTGAGAGGGTTGTAGGCTTACCACCCCCAGAGGAGGACTATGCAGCCAGTTCTGATGGGCTAGGGTCAGATAGAAGGGGAGGAGGACCTCCCCTACCAGTGGACTAAGGGAAGGTCATGGGAGGAAAAGAGGGAGGGATGCTAGGATTGGGAGGGGCTGAAGGAGGGGACTACAGCTGGGATACAAAGTGAATAAATTGTAATAAATAAATAAATAAAAATTAAAAATCTCAAAAAGGAGCCACAGTTTCAGAGTATTAAATAATAAAAACTAGATAATATCTATTTTACAATGAATTTGAAGTATAACTATTTATTTCTAAACAGTAATTGTTACTGACTAATGTGAAGTGGCTTTAACATTCATTTAGCTTAATTTAATGTTTTTAAATTTTGTGTATGTGTCTGTGTGTGTACTGACATGTAAACATTGTTTGATGTTCATGTAGAAAAAGAGATAGAAATGTACTTAAAACAAAAAAGTAGACAGGCAATTTTCAACTTCTCTTTCCTATGTAAATTGTCAAGTATACCAGATAAAAATCTTAACATATAATCTTAATCATTAAAACAGTAGTTAAATTATAAAGTTTTATATATAATCATGAAATAAATAAATTTAGTTTACAAGTAAAAAAGAAGTCAGCATCTCAACCTTTTTAAGAAGCTAGTGACTATTTATATCATGGCTTCTCCATCAGTATCTCAAGCAACAATTAAAACAGAACACTAAAAGTTCTTACTTTTTAAATGATCAGCAAATTCAGCAAATGACAAAAGTTTCAAGAAGCAGTGGTAAATATGAAATCTATTCCTACATACAGAAGAATCAAAGTCACAGAGACCTTGTAAAGAGAACATGAGTAAGATTATTAATGTCATGTCAAAAGACAAGTTGATATAAGTTATTCTGTTATATATTTGCCTTGGTTCAAAAGGAACCATCCCTGGAGTAAACTCTGATTCAAAGGCTGTAATGCATTCATTACTGAAAGTTTCTTTTTGTTGCTCCAGGGATTTAGGAAACTCTCAAGAACTTAATGGTTCCCCAAAGGCATTCCATTCCCTGAGTTTTGTAATGAATAAAGTATAGTCAAAGAAATGAGAACATATAATTTTGGGAAAAAAAACTACAGAAATCTTTCCTTAGTATTTTATCATGCTTTTGGGAACACATGCCTTGGACTTAAGTCACAAACTGAAAACAAGCAAATGAACACAAATACTGGTGGAGTGAGACATAACAAAGTCCATTTCTATATTAACTCTATTGGATGACCAAACCAATATCAAGTAAAAGTAATGACAGATCTTTACTTAATGTTTCCACCATATAGTTTGTATCTGCTAATATAGAATTTTCTGGTCATTGACTTCACCTTAAATGATATCTGGAGGTAAAATTGTCCTAATGTTTCAAACTCTTTTCTTTTATTATTATTATTATTATTATTATTATTATTATTATTATTTACAATTTATTCACTTTGTATCCATGTTTTAGCCCTCTTCTTTATCTCCTCCTCGTCCCACCGTTCATTACCCTTCTTCCTCTTCTTCTCTCCCTTAGTCAACTGATAGGGGAACACCTCTACTCCTACTGTCTGAACCTAGCCTATCAGGTCCCTTCAGGACAGCCTGGATCCTCTTCTTCTGTGGGCTGAGTAGGTCACCCCACCAGGGAGAAGTGATCAAGGAGCAGGCAACTGAGTTTGTGTCAGAGACTGTCTCTTCTATCCTTACTAGAGGACCCACATGCAAACTGGGCTACATCTGAGCAGGGGGTTTAGGACTTTGGTTGATGAATCAGTATTTGCAGTCCCCTTTGGGCCCAGCATTTTGGCTTTGTTGGTCTCCTTTTGGGGGTCCTATACTTCCAGGTCCTTCTGTATCAGTCTTCTTCCATAAGACTTCCTGCACTCTGTCCAAAGCTTGGCAAGAATCTCTGTATCTGCTTTGATCCCCTGCTTGGTGGAGTCTTTTAGAGGACTAGGCTAGGCTGTGCTAGGCTCCCATCCTGTTCCCTGTCTTCTACCACTCGTGGTGTCTATCCTGCTTTTTCTTCAAAATGAGCATTAAGCATCTTCCATAGGTTCTTTTTTGTTTACCTTCTTTAGGTTTGTAGATTTGAGTATGTTTATCCTATATTTTATGGCTAATCCACTTATAAGTGAGTGTATAAAATGTGTGTCTGTGATTCTGGGTTACCTCACTCAGGATAATCTTTCCTAGTTCCATCCATTTGCCTGCAAATTTCAAGATTTTCTTGTTTTAATGGCTAGTATTCCATTGTGTAAATTAACCACAATTTCTGTATCCATTTTTCAGTTGAGGGACATCTAGGTTTTTTTCTAGATTCTGGCTATTACTAATAAAGCCGCTATGAACATATTTGAGCAAATGTCCTTGTATGGTTGAGCATCTTTTGGATATATGCCCAGGAGTGGTGTAGCTAGGTCATGAGGTAGCACTATTCCCATTTCTGAGAATGAACAGATTGATTTCCAAAGAGGTTGTACAAGTTTATATCCCCAACTGCAATGGAGGAGAGTTTCCTTTCTCCACATCCTCTCCAGCATGTTCATGAACTCTTTTCTTAATTATATATTTAAATAAGAATTGTTTCCATTTTCAGACTTACAGCTAATTTCCTCTAAAGTGTGTGTCTTAATTTTCTAAAGTGAAAACTAGTCATGGGTGATTTCTCATGCATGTAATAGCAAAAGTAGGCAGTAGGAAAGATGAGACAGGAAGATCTCTATTGCTTCTGGAATACTTTGGGCTACTATTTAGTAGGCCAAGGTCACCTGGCTTATAAACTAACATCTTAAAAACAACAATAAAAAATGAAAACTAAACACACATAAAACTAAACAAATGGGCCTGTTGTAGAAAAGGGTATTTGTTGATAGTCTATGTTAGGACAGAAGATATTTTATGCTGTAAGTCATAGAAAAATTTTATTATTCATTCTGTATCTTACGAAACACATTTTTTTCCAAGTGTATGCAATTAATGAATGATGCATATCAAACCATTGTTAGGTCTTCTTCTTTTAAAAGAAGGTATGTTAAAGAAAAATTTCTCAGACTTCAGAACTATCTTCATTTCAATCTTTCAATTAACAGCACAATAATTATTCAAGAATTGCAATGCAGGTGTTCTACTTTTTGTTAATGCTTTGAAATTATTGGTCTAAATGGATATATTAACAAATATACCTTTCGGTACCTTTGCCAGTTTTTGATTACTCAGATAAGTTTAAAAATAATGATCTATATATTCTCTTTATCAATAATAAAATTAAAATTGCATTTAGTAGTACTGATATGTAGGACCTGCAGTGGACATTATATGAATCTTAAAGGAAGCCAATTGTAGAGCTAGTGTTGAACTTTGCTAATATTTAAAACAATATTCAGGACTTATATTAATGAATAGGAAAGAAAAGCTTAATGGGTTCAATTGTTAGATTTTAGAACCAGTTGTTTTAATGCACAAGAGCCATTTTACCTACCTGTAATCTCAGCACCAAAGATGCCCCCAAAAAGCAACATAATCTCAAGAACAGACTGAGCTTCATCATCAGGTTCAGTCTCAAAAACAATGTGATTAACACATTTCAATTAATTTCTAATGATTTTATCTGAATACTTTTATAAGTATTGGAAAAATCTATATACTTGGAAAATAATTGCCACTATAAAAACATGTCATTTCTGTAGATCCTCAAATACATTTGTTTCCATTTAAGAAGTTACTACTTGGGGCAGAGCTAAGATAGCGACAAGCACACACGGTTCCTGAGCTGTGGAAGAGCTAAACCGTCATAGTCGGTGAGTGGAAGGTTCTCTGAACCCAGGAAAACAACAGTGAGGCTTTCTAAACGACAGGGAACATCGCATGAGGTGAGGACTTTGATCTCCAGTCACCTGGGGACTTGTTCTGGGAAAGAGAGAAAGGATCCTCTGATCACCAGCACTCCCCTCTCAAAGACCTTTCCCCTCCCTCACACAGAAGACTCAGCTCAGACCTAACTGCCTGGGGTCTGCAGCGGATGAGGTGGAGCTTCTACCCTTTAGCGGCAACTGCCAGCAGTACTGAATAGCCCTATATCCCCCAAGAAAATTGAAGCAGTCATTAACAGTCTCCACTGCAAAAAAAGCCCTGATCCAGATGGTTTCAGTGCAGAATTCTACAAGACCTTCAAAGAAGTGCTAACACCAATTCTCCTCAAATTATTCCACAAAATAGAAACAGAAGGAACACTACCAAACTCATTCTATGAAGCCACAGTCACCTTGATACCTAAACCACACAAAGATCCAACTAAAAAGAGAACTTCAGACCTATCTCTCTTATGAACATTGATGCAAAAATACTCAACAAAATACTTGCAAACCGAATCCAAGAACACATCAAAGGTATCATTCAGCATGACCAAATAGGCTTCATCCCAGGCATGCAAGGGTGGTTCAACATATGGAAATCCATCAATGTAAACCACTACATCAACAAACAGAAGGAGAAAAACCACATGATCATCTCCTTAGATGCTGAAAAAGCATTTGACAAAGTCCAACACCCATTCATGTTTAAAGTCTTGGAGAGATCAGAGACACAAGGCACATACCTAAACATAGTAAGGGCAATATACAGGAAGCCTATAGCCAACATCAAACTCAATGGAGAGAAACTTAAATCAACCCCACTGAAATCAGGGACAAGACAAGGCTGCCCATTGTCTCCATACCTCTTCAACATAGTACTTGAAGTCCTAGCCAGAGCAATAAGACAACTAAAGGAGATCAAGGGGACACAAATCGGAAAGGAAGAGGTCAAAGTGTCACTATTTGCAGATGATATGATAGTATACATGAGCGACCCCAAAAATTCAACCAGAGAACTCCTTCAGCTGATATATACCTTCAGCAAAGTGGCAGGATACATAATCAACTAAAAAAAAAAAAATCAGAAGCCCTCTTGTATACCAAAGACAAAAAGGCTGAGAAAGAAATTAGGGAAACAACACCCTTCACAATAGCCACTAATAACATAAAGTACCTTGGGGTGACTCTAACCAAGCAAGTGAAAGACCTATTTGAGAAAAACTTCAAGTCTCTGAAGAAAGAAATTGAAGAAGATCTCAGAAGATGGAAAGATCTCCCATGCTCATGGATTGGTAGGATTAACATTGTGAAAATGTCCATCCTGCCAAAATCAATCTACAGAGTCAATGCAATTCCCATCAAAATACCAACTCAATTCTTTACAGACCTTGAAAAAAAGATTCTCAGCTTCATATGGAGAGACAAAAAACCCAGAATCTCCAAAACGATCCTGTACAGCAACAGGTCATCTGGAGGTATCTCCATCCCCCATTTCAAGCTGTACTATAGGGCAACAGTAATAAAAGCTGCATGGTATTGGCATAGAAACGGAAAGGAGGATCAATGGAACCGAAGAGAAGACCCAGAAATAAACCCACATACTTATAGATACTCGATATTTGACAAAGAAGCCAATACCATTCAATGGAAAAAAGACAGCATCTTCAACAAATGGTGCTGGACCAACTGGATGTCTACATGCAGAAAAATGAAAATAGATCCATATTTATCACCCTGCACAAAACTAAAGTCGAAGTGGATCAAGGACCTCAACATAAAACTAGATACTCTAAATCAGTTGGAAAAAAAAGTGGAGAACAGCCTTTAACTCATTGGCACAGGAGACAACTTCCTGAACAGAACACCAACAGCACAGGCTCTAAGAGCAACAATCAATAAATGGGACCTAATGAAACTGAAAAGCTTCTGTTAAGCAAAAGACACCGTCATCAAAACAAAACGACTGCCTACAGATTGGGAAAGCATCTTCACCAACCCTTTATCTGACAGAGGACTAATATCCAGTATATACAAATAACTAAAGAAGCAGAAAAGCAACAAACCAAGTAATCCAATTAAAAATGGGGAACGGAGATAAACAGAGAATTCTCGATAGAGGAACATCAAATGGCAGAGAAACACTTAAAGAAATGCTCAACCTCATTAGCCATTAGGGAAATGGAAATCAAAACGACCCTGAGATTTCACTTTACACCCATCAGAATGGCCAAGATCAAAAACTCAAGTGACAAGACATGCTGGAGAGGTTGTGGAGAAAGGGGAACCCTCCTCCATTGCTGGTGGGAATGTAAACTGGTACAACCACTTTGGAAGTCAATCTTGTGCTTTCTCAGACAACTAGAAATAATGCTTCCTCAAGATCCAGCAATAGCATTCCTAGACATATATCAAAAAGAGGCTCAAGTACACAACAAGCACATTTGCTCAACCATGTTTGTAGCAGCTTTATTTGTAATAGCCAGAACCTGGAAACAACCCAGATGTCCATCAGTGGAGGAATGGATACAGAAATTGTGGTATTTTTACACAATGGAATACTACTCAGCAAACAAAAAGGAGGAAATCATGAAATTTGCAGGCAAATGATGGGATCTAGAAAAGATCATTCTGAGTGAAGTATCCCAGAAGGATTAAGACAAATATGGTATATACTCACTTATATAGACCTACAAGATATGATAAACATAATGAAATCTACACAGCTAAAGAAAATAATCAAGAAAGCAGACACGGGCAAAGATGATCAGTCCTCATTTAGAAAGACAAATGGGATGTGCATTGAACGTATGACAGGAGTCTACTGCAAAAGGCATCTGAAAGACTCTACCTAGCAGTGTTTCAAAGCATACACTAAGACTCATAACCAAACCCTTGGCAAAGTGCAGGGAATCATATGAAAGAAGGGGAGTTAGTATGATATGGAAAGGATAGGAGCTCTACAAGGACCAAATATATCCAGGCACAGGGTCTTTTCTGAGACTGATACTCAACCAAGGACCATCTATGGATATAACCTAGAACTTCTGCTCAGATGTGGCCCATGGTAGCTCAGTAACCAAGTAGTTTTCCAAAGTAAGGGGAACAAGGACTATTTCTAACAGGATCTCAATGGCTGGCTCTTTGACTTCCCCCCTCCCCCAGGGGAGGAGCAGTCCTGTTAGGCCACAGAGGATGACTTTGCAGCCAGCCCTGAAGATACCTGATAAAACAGGGTCAAATGAAAGGGGAGGAGGTCCTCCCCTGTCAGTGGACTTGGAAAGGGTCAGGGAGGAGACCAGGGAGGGAGTGTGGGGTTGGGGAGGGAATGAGGCAGCGGGATACAGTTGGGACACAGAGTTAACAAAATGTAACTAATAACAAAAATAAAATAAAAAAGGAAAACAACTTAGAATGTTTAAACTCGTACTACAGGGCAACAGTAATAAAAACTGCATGGTATTGGCATAGAAACAGAAAGGAGGATCAATGGAACCGCATAGAAGACCCAGAAATAAATCCACACACCTATGAATACTTGATATTCGACAAAGAAGCCAATTCCATTCGATGGAAAAAAGACAGCATCTTCAACAAATGGCGCTGGACCAACTGGATGTCTACATGCAGAAAAATGAAAATAGATCCATATTTATCACCCTGCACAAAACTAAAGTCAAAGTGGATCAAGGACCTCAACATAAAACCAGATACCCTAAATCAATTGGGAAAAAAAGTGGGGAACAGCCTAGAACTCATTGGCACAGGAGACAACTTCCTGAACAGAACACCAACAGCACAGGCTCTAAGAGCAACAATCAATAAATGGGACCTCATGAAACTGAAAATTTTCTGTAAAGCAAAGGATACCGTCATCAAAACAAAACGACTGCCTACAGATTGGGAAAGAATCTTCACTAACCCTTTATCTGACAGAGGACTAATATCCAGTATATACAAAGAACTAAAGAAGCTGAAAAGCAGCAATCCAAGTAATCCAATTAAAAAATGGGGAACAGAGCTAAACAGAGAATTCTCGACAGAGGAATATCGAATGGCAGAAAAACACTTAAAGAAATGCTCATCCTCATTAGCCATTAGGGAAATGCAAATCAAAACGACCCTGAGATATCACCTTACACCCATCAGAATGGCCAAGATGAAAAACTCAAGCGATAACACATGCTGGAGAGGTTGTGGAGAAAGGGGAACCCTCCTCCACTGCTGGTGGGAATGTAAACTGGTACAACCACTCTGGAAAGCTATCTGGCGCTTTCTAAGACAAATAGGAATAGTGCTTCCTCCCGACCCAGTTATACCACTGCTAGGTATATACCCAAAGTTTGTTCAAGTACACAAAAAGGACACTTGCTCAACCATGTTTATAGCAGCTCTATTTGTAATAGCCAGAACCTGGAAACAACCCAGATGTCCATCCACGGTGGAATGGGTACAGAAATTGTGGTATTTTTATACAATGGAATACTACTCAGCAATCAAAAAGGAGGAAGTCATGAAATTTGCAGGCAAATGGTGGGATCTAGAAAAGATCATTCTGAGTGAAATATCCCAGAAGGAGAAAGACAAACATGGGATATACTCACTTATATAGACCTATAAGATATGATAAACATAATGAAATCTATACACCTAAAAAAGATAATCAATTGAGCGGACATGGGGTAAGATGATCAATCCTCATTTAGAAAGACAGATGGGATGTGCATTGAACGTATGACAGGAGTCTACTGAGCGCATCTGAAAGACTCTAACTAGCAGTGTTTTCAAAGCAAAGACTCATGACCAAACCTTTGGCAGAGTACAGGGAATCATAAGAAAGAAGGAGAGTTAGTCTGATGGGGAAAGGATAGGAGCTCCACAAGGACCAAATATATCTGGGCACAGGGTCTTTTCTGAGACTGACATTCAACCAAGGACCATGTATGGATATAACCTAGAACCTCCACTCAGATGTAGCCTGTGGTAGCTCAGTAACCAATTGGTTTCCCAAAGTGAGGGGAACAAGGACTATTTCTAACAGGAACTCAATGACTGGCTCTTTGGTCTCCCCACCCACGAAGGGAGGAGCAGTCCTGTTAGGCCACAGAGGAGGGCTTTGCAGTCATTCCTGAAGATACCTGATAAAACAGGATCAGATGAATGTGGAGGAGGTCCCCCCTATCAGTGGACTTGGAAAGGGGCACGGTGGAGATGAGGGAGGGAGGGAGGGACTGGGAGGGAATGAGGGATCGGGACACGGCTGGGATACAGAGTTAATAAAATGTAACTGATAAAAAAAATAAAAAATAAAAAATAAAAAAATGTTCAAACTCTTCAATATATATATATAAATATATATATAAAATATATATATATTTATATACATATATATATAAGAAGTTACTACTTCCAGTCTTAAATCTCAAAGAATATCATTTCAATTTCATTCTCCTTTGTATGAGATTTGTTCCTCTAGAATTCATTTAAATTTCACATCCTTAATTATCTAAGACCTGGCTCCCTGAATTTCCACAGAAAAGAAAATCTATACATGATTCTCTTCCTTCTAAAAATCGGAGAACATAACTCACAAACACCCTTTTATTTTCATTGACTATTTCTGGATTAGTAATATTGCCTAATGGAGGGTGAATTCATATATGCAGGTTAAGTGTTGAATAAATAATGATAGGAAAAATTCTCTGTGTATGATCAGTGCTAATGAGATGTTAGGATTTTGAAATATCTTAATCTAATTTGACTATGGCTACAAACACAAAAATTAAAGACTATGGCAAACTCTCCTATATCTGCTTCTCTATATCTAGGTGACTTCAACCCATTATGTTGAGAATAATGCTTGTGTGAGTTGTTACTTGTGCTATTTTCTTATTACCTAGTATTTGAATATTTGTATTTTGCCATCTTTGTATAGCCTTTTGGAAACGAAGTGAAATGGTTATAGATATAGAGCATAAGACTGTATGGATTTGATTCTATAATTCTTTTGTAGACATGTGAAGAATGAAAATTTCCAAGTCCGTTGATACTGAACTTTTCTCTGTTAATTTAAAGCTATTGAAATTATTCTCAGCAGTAATGCAGTCATAGTTTCTCCCAGTAAATTCTTCAATATGGCTGTCCAATTTATTAATAATATTTGATATATCTCAAAAAGTTAATAAATGAGATATTTATTTTTAGTTTAGCATAGTTAACTATTAGCATATAGAAACAACTTATTTTATGTATTGTACTGCAGTAGCCTATAGAATGATTTACACATTTAAATGTTACCCTTGGGCCTGGAATGAAGTATAGTGGTATAACTGTTGTGTCACATTTGTTAGTTAGATTGATATTTATAGATGAGAGGTAGGTAGGTAGGTAGATAGATAGACAGATGATAGTCAGATCATAGATAGTAGATGACAGATAGATAATGAATAGATTTTATATATTCTGAGAATATTGAGAGCTGCACTATTTTTCTCCAATGGATTATCTTAGCTTCTTCCATTTTCATTTATCATATATTCTTTTAAATTTTATTTTCATTGATTCTGTTTCATGTTTAGGAGTGATGATAGCTGAAATTTTGTTTTTGTGTATTTCTATAAAAGCAGAAACAGTAATTTGTTTCGTAGACTAATTCTCGCATGTGCAGGAAGATATATTATTATTTCATATATAGTTTAATGTTTCCCTTATTATTTCTAGTAAGACTTCTAGTAAATATATACTCATAGCCTTTATAACGTAATTCTAGTTTTGAGGTATCCAATGGCATTTGCTGGCTTTGGTGGATACCCAGCTGCTGTTACCACCGCCACACAAAATCCCATGAACTCATTAGGTATTTTAAACAGTAATTGGTTGATTAGGGGTGTCTTAATTATACACCTGTGCAAAATTATTTGAATAGAAGGTATCTGAGCTTGAGCAAGATTAAAAAGTTTTATAAAATTTGTTCTGATTAAGTGCAGAAATTTATGAAAATGTGCCTAAAATAAATCTAGTCTATCAGGTGTCTTCACAGGAAGAAAACACATGCTTGTCTATTTACTTAATATGCCAGTTACAGACATTTTTGTCTTGGAAAATAATTTACATGTTTATATTGATATAAAGAAGGAATAAGCTGAGATGGTTTTCATTTTGTGAATTTTATCTGAACTTATTGTAGTATCAAAACACATAGATTTCTCTCTCTCTCTCTCTCTCTCTCTCTCTATATATATATATATATATATATATATAACTACAGATTTTTCACCAACTCCCTAGTTTTCAAAATGATTTTGTTATTTATAAATAAATGTCTATGCCATAATCTTTGGCTTGTTCCCTGGCTAGCTCATAATTTATAGTACATGTTTATTCTATTCTATGTGAGCCACATGCCTGGTTACCTATCCTTAGTTTCACATGTCTGTCTTTCTCAGAGTCCAGGGCAAATCTCCTACCTCTCTGTCCCAGAGTGCATCTGTTTCTGCAGGAACTCCCACCTCCTGTTTCCTGCATCAGCTAACAGAGCATAAGCTTTTTATTGACAGGTAATGCTCCCATACAGTACACAAGAGATTCCCTTTACATGTATGTATGTATATTTGTATGTATTCATGTATGTATGTATATATATATATATATATATACATAGTTATATATAATTTCAATTCACAGAAGGTAATAAAAATGTTATCATTTGTTTTAGTAATTTTCTTAGGTCTTAGTCTAAAGTTTAGGTGGAAAATATAATAAAATATCAGTAATTGTGTCACCTTGCTCTTGGTTATTTTCTTTTAAGCTTCTGGTTTGTCAGGCTACTTTGTTTTAGAGTATTCAGAAAACAAAAACAAAAACATGTTTTTACCCTGGCCTTGACTTTAGGACAGAGATAAGCAGGATGTTTTGCCAAGCTCCTTCAACTTGTTTGTGTGAGGATCACACAGAGAGGTGGTCAAGGCAAACTTCCAATGAATCCCTCCATTGTATTGGTGTGTTTTGCTCTGAATAAAGAAAGGAACTGTGGAATGAACCAAACGGCAGCAGTTTTTACCGACAGACCTCTTGAGCTGTTCCCATGTGTCATGCTTTATTTCAATCCTCACTCCCCACTCAGGAACTGTTTGACTCTGCCAGTGGACTCTGAGACCTAGTACCCAAACTGAACAAATATCACAGTCCCAGTAGGTTGAAGCTTTGTTTAATCATCAAAAGCATTATTACACGAATCAGTGTCTCCTTTCCTTTTTCCAGAAACACAGTCTTAATTTAATTTTTGGAATACTTCGTCTCTATTACTCTTTTCACAGCGTCCTTTACTTCCTTCTTCCTTAAACTGTAAATCATTGGATTCAACATGGGAATCACCAGGGTGTAAAACACAGATACTACCTTTTCCTGTTCCAAGGAGTACTGAGAGCTTGGCTGAATGTAACTGAAGCTGATGGAACCATAGAACAGAGTCACCGCCGTCAGATGGGAGGCACAGGTGGAGAAGGCTTTGCGTCTGCCTGCTGCTGAGCGGATCCTCAGGATAGCAGCAACAATGAAGATGTAGGAGAGCACCACAGTTAAAAGTGTAGTCATAGCAATGACTCCGGAGAAGACCAACAGCAGCAGTTCATTCATGGAGGTGTCAGAACAGGACAGCTTCAACAGAGGAGGAAGGTCACAGAAGAAGTGACTGATGACGTTAGGGCCACAGAAGGACAGCTTCATTAAGCCAATTGTATGTGTCAATGAGGTGACAGTACCTCCTATGCATGAACCCAACACTAGCAGAACACATAGCATTTTTGTCATAGCCACTGTGTAAGTTAGAGGGTTCACAATGGCTACGTAGCGATCATAAGCCATTGCAGCCAGGAGAAAGCCCTCTGTGGTAAGCAGTGATGCGAACAAAAAGTATTGCAGGATGCATGCAGAGAATGAGATGCTCTCTCTCTCAACAAAGGAGTTTAGCAGCAATGTGGGTGCAAATACTGTTGAATAACAGGCATCCACAAATGACAGAGCGCGAAGGAAGTGGTACATGGGTGTGTGGAGTTTGGGAGTTACGTGGATCAGAATAAACATTCCCAGATTCCCCACCAAGGAAATGACATAGATCAAAAGAAACAATAGGAGGAGAAAAGCCTTGAGCTCATCACGATCCGTCAATCCCAAGAAGATAAACTCAGTAACAAATGTGAAGTTGACATCAGCCATGTAAATGTGTGTCTTGGTATCTGTTAATAATAGGAGATTCGGGTAAATTTGCAGCAATACTGGAATATCAGTTACTAGATAGTTGTAAACGTCCCATGCCCTGATTCTCCTGCTTCTAAATGTGAAATAAAAAGCCTGTATTTTTTTTTTGAAAAACACTGCTCCTTTGATTTTTAATGTTCAGTTCCATGAGTAAAAATATGCTAAATTGTAAGGAAAATATTCTTTTAAGTATAATATTTATGACACAAAAAGCTAAACTTCATCTATTCTAATAGAAAAGAAAAATTCTAGTTTATAAAAATCATAAGAATTGATGGTGGAAATACTTCTGTTGACGCACTCCTTTATGATTTTTGATCATATTTAAAGCATCCAGTGTGAAACATATGAAAACACACAACTCACAAAATATGGTGCCCAGAAGAAGCATTAGGTCATGGAGACATACTTTAGTGGAATAGCAAAGATCAACACACCCAAGACCTGCTATACAAATAGACATGCACACACAGACACACACATACACGCACACACATATGCACACATGCACATAATACTGTACTTTGACTGCATTCTATTTAGAACTTTGAAATAAGTACATATTTGACCTTGGGATGTTAGTGTGGGTTCCTTTGTTTGTTTTTTCTGGCTATTGAAACAGGGTATTTTGTGCATTATTTAAGGCTTGTGCTACTGAGCCACCTAAATGGTGTACTTGGGTGTCTGAGTGTCTACGTGTGTGGAATGCAAGTGTGCGCGCGTGTGTTTGTGTGTGTGCCTCACTGTGTGTGTGTTTACAAAATTCCAGTACCTACGTTGAAACATTTCTATAATATTTTTTAGAAGGTTTGAGAGGTCTATTTTCAGGGCATGCTATTTAAGGACATTTAGCATAAAACGTAAAACCATCAAACTGCTGTTTGCATTCAATAGAAATATGTTTTTCCACTTGGGATCATGTGTCCATTAACTTCAGTTTTAGCCCTTAAAGTGAAACAAACAATTCTGGCACACTGTGTTTGCTAAACACGACCACTGTTTAGAGTTGGGAGAGTTTTGACCACAAATTCATGTTTGTCTGTGAAAAAAGTACTTTCTCTGAAACCTTTAATTTTCTTTCACATTTACATTGAAAATGCAAAGAAACCTAAAAAACACATCAGCTGTGTATTGTAAGAAACAGCTTTCATTCTCTTAGTTGGCGTGAGCCGGATTCTTATTTTAAGTATCATATACAATTTGAGGATGAGATGAACCTGATGTTTGACTCATTCTAAATCATATTCCCTCTGTTTGTTCACAGTGATATTCAGGGTGACTTCTTCAAGCTGCCTTAAAATGAAATCAAATATTGTGACACTTTAATATATTTTTTATTGTCATTATCTTGCTTATTTAAGAAAACATAGGCATGACAAAATGAAAGACACATAGTACCTGACCCATAAACAAAGGTAACAAAGGTAGACACAACAAATAATGTAACTATGTCATGGAAACCAACAAAGAAGCTCTCATCGATCCTTTCCTGGATAAGAAAACCAAAGAAGTTAACTGCTTCCTACTTCCCTGGCTTCACCATTTACTAGAACACTGTAACTTGTAGTGTGTGTAAAACTCAGAAAATGAACTCTATTGTAAGAGCAGTAAAAAATGAAAAGAAAAAAAAGAAACAGAAGATATATCACATATAGAGTATGTAATATTAGAAATGATAGTTTTAAGTATAAATAATTTAGATTGAAAGTATTTAGGAAGAAGAGTTCTTTGTCTTACCAACAGGAGAGACAGAAGGAGAGGGAAAAGGCAAAGGAGAAGGAGAGGGAGAAATAAAGACAGAACTCTATACAAGAGGATAAATGGAAAAATCATAACTTATTTTCTCTCTTTTTGTTGACAAATTATCAATTAAATTTTGAACATATTTTCTTAATCCCTAAACCAATAAGTTAATCAAAAATTATATATGTAATTATCAAATAAGGGAATTTAGCTTATTAATGGACAAATAAATACAAACCTCAGCCCACTTAGGAGCCTTATGCTTGGCTGCCTTCTCTATAATTCAACATATAAATAAAACACAATAAATATGTAATATAAATATCTACAAATAAAATGTAAAACTAACATTTCTTACTTTTAAAATGATGTATGAACTCAGCAAATGACAGGAGTGAAAAGTAAGAGGGGTAAAGTTGAAATTTATCATTACATATAGGAAAATAAAAGGTACAGAGCCCTTGCAGTGAGAATAGTAAACTCATGTCAGAAGACATATTGAGATAATACATTCTGTTATATACGTGCCTTAATTAAAAAGGAATCTTCCCTGGAGTAAACTTTTGATTCAAAGATTGTAATGTGCTCATTATTAAGTTTCTCTAGGGATTTCAAAAACTCTCAAGCATTTAATGATTCTCTCAAGTCATTCCATTTCCTGAGTTTTATAATGAATAAAAGTATAGTCCACAGAAGCAGAACATGTAATTTCTGGAAAATCATGTAATCACAAGCCAATGTTACAAACAAATAAGAAAATCAAGAGAAATGCTAAGGAACGCTCAGTTATCAACAGCATATACATGACAAAGCACATTTTGTCTTGACTTCATTACATGAAAATAATCCCTTCAAGTAAAAGCACAGTCCCTTATTTAGTTGGTTTAATGTTTTCCTTATATAACATATGTCTGCTTATGCAGAATTTTGTGGTCATTTCCACATTACTTCCTTTCTTCTTTCTTTTTATCCTGTTTTTATTTTTCAAGACAAGGTTTCTCTGTGTAGCCTTGGCTGTCCTAGACTCACATTGTAGAAGAGGCTCACCTCAAACTCACAGAGATCCACCCGCCTCTGCCTCCCAAGTCCTGGGATTAAAGGTGTGCAATATCATGCCTGGCTTAACTTCTACATCTTAAATTGCCTTGAGGAAAAATGTTTAAGAAAAAAATTCATATAAATATGTTTTTTTTGGGATTTAAGAAACTCTCAAGTATACATATATGAATATATATATATACATAAACATTTTTACAAAATAAAATTTAATGTCTTTCAAAGTGTGTTACACTGAAGTCTAGCGAAGTGTAGTATCTTATGCCTGTAACCTCAGTTATGGATAAAATGAATCAGGAGGTCTGTGTATTCTAGGAATTCTATCATGATAATGAGATCTTGTTTCAGCTACAAACATGGTAAAGTTATTTTTATGTTTTTAAATTATCATTAAATTTATTTATTCATTTTACATCTGGATTTCAGACCCATCCCTCCTCTCCACCCAGTCCTACCCTCTCACATTCTTCCTCTTTCCTCTCCCTTTCTCCGAAATGGAAAACACCATCATCTTCAACCCTCGACAACCCCCACTCCCCGTGGCACATCAAGTGCATCAGGACTAAGGCAACCTTTTCCACTGAGCCAAGATAGGGCAGCCCAGTCAAGGGAGAGTGAGCTAAAAGTAGGCAACAGAGTCTATCAGAGACAAAACCTAATCCATTTGCTAAGGAACCCACACGAAGAACAAGCTGCCTATCAGTTACATATGTGTTGGGGTCCTAGGTCTAGTCATGGATGCTCTTTGGTTGGTGCTTTAGTCTCTGAGGCCCTGTGCACCCAGGTTAGTTGGTCTTTTTAAATTTTCTTTCTTTCTTTTTTTAATTTACGATTTATTCACTTTGTATCCCTGGTGTAGCCTCCTCCCTTATTTCCTCCCGGTCCCATTCTCCCTCCTTCTTCCACCACCCTCTATACCCTTCCCTAGTCCACTGATAGGGGAGGTCCTCCTCCCTACTATCTGACCCTAGCTTATTGGGTCTCAGGACTGTCTGGATCCTCTTTCTCTGTGGCCTAATTAGTTAGGCAACCTCACCTGGGGGAGGTGATCAAAGAGCTCGCCACTGAGTCCATGTCAGAGACAGCCCCTGATTCCCTTACTAGGGAACCCACATGGAGACTGATTTCTCCATGGGCTGCATCTGAGTAGGGAGTCTAGTTGCTCTCCACACGTGGTCTTTGGTTGATTCATCTGTCTCTGCAGGACCACCTGGGCCCAGATTTTTTGCTTTGTTGGTCTTCTTGTAGAGCTCCTGTCCCCTCCAGGTCTTTCTATCTCCTCCTTCTTCCATAAGATTTCCTGCACTCTGCCCAAAGTTTGGCTATGAGTCTCATCTGCTTTGCTATCCTGAAGGGTAGAGTCTTTCAGAGGTCCCCTGTAGTAGGCTCCTGTCCTGTTTCTTGTTTTCTCCTACTTCTGTGTCTATCTTGATTGTCTTTCTGAATGAGGATTAAGCCTCTTTCCTTTGGTCCTTATTATTTAGCTTCTTTAGGACTATAGATTTTAGTATATTTATCCTGTATTATATGTCTAATATCCACTTATAAGCGAGTACATACGTTGTATGTCTTTCTGCTTCTGGGTTACCTCACTCAGGATGATCTTTTCTATCCATTTGCCTGGAAATTTCACAATATCCTTGTTTGTAATTGCTGCGTGGTTAACTTAGAACCCATCAGAATGGCTACAATCTAAAACCCAGGGCATATATCTGAAAGATGCTCAACAATACAACAAAGACATTTGCTCAACTATGTTCATAGCAGCTTTATTCGTAATAGCCAGAATCTGAGAACAACCTGGTTTCCCCTCAGCTGAGGAATGGATAGAGCTCTGTAGTAGTACTTGAAAATATTGTTAATGATACCTCCAGCAGTGGTTTTTATTTTTAAAAACACTTTGGCTATCCTGCATTTTTAGCATTTCCAAATAAATTTTTAATACTTAAGTTTTTGTCCCTCAACTGAAGAATGGATGCAGAAATTGTGGTACATCTACACAATGGAATATTACTCAGCAATGAAAAATAAGGAAATCATGAAATTTGCAGGTAAATGGTGGGATCTGGAAAGGATCATCCTGAGTGAGTTGTCCCAGAAGCAAAAAGACACATATGGTATATACTCACTCATATAGACATACAACGTAGGACAAAGCCACCAAAATCTATGCATCTAAAGAAACCAAGCAAGAGAGAGGACCCTAACTAAAATGTCCAATCCCCATCCTGAAAGGCAAAGAGGATGGACATCAGAAGAAGAAGAAAATAGGAAACAACCTAGGAACCTACCACAGAGGGCCTCTGAAAGCCTCTGCCCTTCAGACTATCAAAGCAGATGCTGAGCCGGATGGGCAACTGTTGGGCAGGTGAACGGAATTTTAGGTAAGAACTGGGAAATAGTAAGAGCTGGAGAGGACAGGGTCTCCACAAGGAGAGCAACAGAACAAGAAAATTTGAACACAGGGAACTTCCCAGAGACTCGTACTCCAACCAAGGACTATTCATAGAGATAACCCAGAACCCCTGCACAGATGTAGCCCAGGGCAGTTCAGAGTCCAATTGGGTTACATAGTAATGAGAAGAGGGACTGCCTTTGACATAATCTGATTGGCCTGCTCTTTGATCACCTCCCCCTGGGGGGGAGCAGCCTTACCAGGCCATAGTAGAGGACAATGCAGCCACTTTTGATGTGAACTGATAGACTAAGGTCAGAAAGGAGAGGAGAACCTCCCCTATCAGTGGACTTGGGGAGTGGCATGCATGCAGAGGGAGGAGGGAGGGTGGGATTGGGAGGGGAGGAGGGAGGGGCTTATGGGGGGATGCAGAATGAATAAAGTGTAATTGATGAAAAATTAATAAAAAAAAGATGAAAAAAATACTTAAGTTTTTGTGAATAATTTTTGATGAAAATTGAATCATATCAATTACAAATAAAGATAATTTTTTAAAGTTCATATGTACATATGAAAATTTTCACAGATATATAAATAGATAGATTATTATCTCTTTTCATTGTTCTGCCTAAAACCTCAAGCAGTACGTTGAATACAAAGGAGGGAATAGGTATCCTCTTGTTTCTGATTTTGGTTTTTTGATTTTGTGTTGTTTTGGTTTTAGTTATTTACTTATTTTCAAGACAGGGTTTCTCTGTGTAGCCCTGGCTGTCCTGGAACTAACTTTGTAGACTATACATCCACCTTGCTATCTCCTAATCCTAGCATTAAAGGCATGTATTACCACACTTTGGTTTTATACTTTAACCTGCTGTTGTGTGCTCATTTTAGTATATTGAGATATGTTGCCCTATATCTGAAGAATGCCAAATTTTCACCCCCCCAAAAAAAGATTTTATAGTTTTTTTAAAGGTCTTTTTTTTGCATTTAAGGAGTAGTCATTTGAGTTTATTCTTACCTCTATTTATACATGTTAGGTTATCTTTAAGGGTTTACATATATTTAACCATCCTTGCATTCCTAGAATGAAGCAGACTTGATCATTTAAGATAATCTTTTTAGTGTACAATTGAATTTAATTTTCACGTGGTTTATTAAGAGTAGTTTTGTCTACATTAACCAGTTATATTGTCCTATAATTTCCTAGCTAAGTAAAAAGAATTCTGAAGAGTTAATTTCTTTTCTACTTCATTGGGTAACTTATGGAAAATTAGAGTTAGTTGTTTTATTACAATATTTGAGAGCAGAGGATATCTTTGAATTCAAGGTAAGCTTGGTCTACATAGTTAGTTCAAGGCCAGTCAGAAATTCATAAAGAAATCCTAGCCCCTAAAGAGACAATACACATTTCCTTATAATCAATAAACTCCCAATAGCTCTTTAGCTAGGAGGAGACCAAAGAGCCTCTTCTCCACCCATGCTGGAAAATTTAATTTTCATGAGTTAGTACACATCTTCTAAAATTAATCATGGCTCCTGAGAGATCATGTGTGTACCAGGCCATTCATGTCTAGATGATAGTATTTCACAACTCTCTTTACCATCTTATATTCTTATATATTTATATTCTCAGGTTCTGTCTGAGCTTGATTACTGATGTTCTCTTAGTATTGTAGTTTCAGGTACAGGTTAATGTAGATGTCCCCTTTATGCGTTAGCAAGCCCAGTTGCATAGTCTCGGGATTTTGACCAGTGAATAATTTCTGCATTCACTATAGCTTACTATAATAAGGAGCATCTGTGACCGAGACTGAGAACAACACATACCTGTTGATGGAAACACAAGTATACAAAAAACATATTGACAAAATAATCATTTAGAAACACAAAACAGTATTTTTCTTTATGACCCATGTCACAAACTTTTTTATCTTTTATTTTTGACTGTATATATAGTATAGGACTCCTATGGATCAGCAGAAATAGGTTATTAATCCATATAAAAACTTGCTGTTATTTTGTTCTGATGACAGTGTCCTTTGCTTTACGGAAGATTTTCAGTTTTATGAACAATTTATTAATTGTTGATCTCAGAACCTGTGCTGTTGGTGTTCTGTTCAAGAAGTTGTCTCATGTGCCAATGAGGTAAAGGCTTTTCTCCACTTTTTCTTCTAACAGATTTAGTGTAGACATCCAGTTAGACTAGTACCATTTTTTGAAGATGCTGTCTGTTTGTCATTGTATGGTTTTGGCTTCTTTGTCAAAAAATTAAGTTCCCATAGGGGTGTGGGTTTATTTCTCGGTCTTTGATTCAATTCCATTGATCCACCAGTCTGTTTCTATGCCAGTACCATGCTGTTTTTATTACAGTTGCTCTATAGTACAGCTTGAGATTTGAGATGGAGATATCTACAGAAGGAAAAGATCATCACCAATCCTACATCTGACAGAGGGCTAATATCCAGAATGTATAAAAACTGAAGTTAAACACCAACAAACCAAGTAATCCAATTAAAAATGGGGTACAGAGCTAAACAGAGAATTCTCAACAGAGGAATATTAAATGGTAGAAAAACATTAAAGAAATGTTCAATGTCTTAGTCATTCAGGAAATGCAAATCAAAACAACCCTGAGATTTCACCTCACATCCATCAGAATGTCTAAGATCAGAAACTCAAGGGATGTCCTCCTCCCCTTCTGTCTGACCCTAGCCTATAAGGTCTCATCAGGGCTGGCTGTATTGGTTTCCTCTGTGTCCAGGCAAGGCTGCACCTCCCAAGGGGGAGGTAATCAAAGAGCTAGCCACTGAGTTCATGTCAGAGACAGCCCCTGTTCCCATTACTAGGGAACCCACTTACTTGGAGGCTGAGCTGCGACGGGCCCTATTAGAGTACTGGGGAAGGGTCATGGGAGGAGAAGAGGGAAGTAGGGTAGGATTGGGAAAGGATGAGTGGGAAGGCTACAGTTGCAATACAAAGTGAATAAACTGTAATAAATAAAAATGAATAAATATTTAAATAAAAACTCAAGGGATGATGGATGCTGGAGAGCTTGTGAAGAAATAAGAACCTTCCTCCAGTGCTGGTGTGAATGCAACCTTGTACAATTACTTTGGAAATCAATCTGTTACTTTGACAGAAAATTTGGATGGCCCTCAATGGAGGAATGAATAGAAAAATTGTGGGTCTTGGGGAGGGGAATAGGAGGAGATGAGGGAGGAAGGATGGGATTGGGAGGGGATTAGAGAGAGGGCTACAGCTGAGATACAAAGTGAATAAATTATATATATATATATATATATATATATATATAAGAAAACAATGAAAAAAGAAAGTGTGGTACCTTTACACAATGAATACTACTTAGCAATTAGTAATAAGGATATCATAATATTTACATGCAAATTGTGGGACCTATTAAAATTCATCAAGAGTGAGGTTATCCAGAAGCAGAAAGACACATACAGTATATGCTCACTTATAAGTAGATATTAGCCATATAATACGGGATAAACAATCTGTAGTCCTAAATAAGGTAAAGGTCCTAGGGAAGATGCGAGTAGTAGGTTGAGATGTTAAATGTGGATGAGGAAAGTGTCACTGAATCTGAGAAAGAGGAGAAAACACTGGGACAACAGTGAAGGCACCAAACAGGTCTTGGTGGGTTGAGTAACTCGGGCTATGGTAAGCTGGGATATGGTGCATACAGTGTGAGCAAAAGTAAAACTAGAAAAAGAATGCTGTGTTTAAAGAAAATAACATGAGAAAGTACTGTGTTGGATGAGTGGAGAAGACTATTGGGGGGGAGGAGGAGGTAGCAGAAGACTGAAAATTCATGGTACAGTTAGACTAAATAACTTACAAAAAAAGAAAGAAAAGGAAAAAAAGAGAGAAAGAGAAAACAAGAAAAGAAAAAAATTGTGAGAAAAAAATCCTTTCCCACATTTACTGTATTAAATTTCTGTATCTCATAAAACTTCATATTTAAATATAGGATTAATTCTGTTAGGAAATGATATGATGACTACGTTGTTCCTTTTCTGATTAAATGTAAAATTTTCTGTAAGTTGGATGATAATAAATGTGCTTTCAGGGAAAGATTCACCCTAGAAAATAATATCAAACACATCCTTACATATTGTGTATATTTATTGAGAACCTTTATTTTTATGTTGCAGAATATTTTACTTATGTGTATTGAACAACTGTTAAAGAAAATGTTTATATTTTTGAGAAGTTTCTCTTTGTATATTTTATTTTATGTTCCGGTTATTGACATGTAAGAATATATATATTTGAACTTAATATATATAAGTTATTATATATATGTATATTTATATGAGTAAGAAATGGAAATATTAACAACTGTTTCAGATAATCACCCTAAGTCCTACTCTAGGGTTCAGAGTTTATAACAATATCACCTTTATATATTCATGAATGTATTCTTTTTCATTATTGTAAACCACAAGAATCATATTCGGTAATCCCTGAAGGTTTGGTGGGATAAAACTTAGTATATCTTTGTAAATGTTTTCAGTATTTCATATCTCTTTGGCAGAAACAGTCTGAAATCAACAAGGGAAACATTTCATCTCCAAGGCCCTTTTCATAGCATCTTTCACTTCTTTGTTTCTTAAGGTATAAATCAGTGGGTTCAACATGGGAACCACCAGGGTATAAAATACAGACACTACTTTCTCTTGTTCTAAGGAGTATTTGGAGCTTGGTTGAATATAACTGAAGCTGACCGAGCTGTATAACAGAGTCACAGCCGTCAAATGGGAGGCACAGGTGGAGAAGGCTTTGCGTCTGCCTGCTGCTGAGTGGATTCTCAGGATAGCAGCAACAATGAAGATGTAGAAGACTACCACAATCAAGAGTGTAGTGATTGCAATGATGCCAGAGAATACCAAAAGCAAGAGCTCATTCATGGTGGTGTCAGAACAGGACAGCTCTAACATGGCAGGTAGGTCACAGAAGAAATGATTGATGACATTTGGCCCACAGAAGGACAGCTTCATTAAACCAATTGTATGTGTCAATGAGTTTATTATGCCTCCTAGGAAGGAACCAAGCACCAGCCCAACACAAACCATTTTAGTCATGGCCACTGTATAAATTAAGGGGTTTACAATGGCCACATACTGGTCATAAGCCATTGCAGCCAGCAAAATTCCTTCTGTGGTAATCAATAATGCAAACAAAAAATACTGCATAATGCATGCAGGTAATGAGATAATCTCTTGCTCAACAAAAAATTTCATCAGCAATATGGTGATGCATGCATCCTCAAATGACAGAGACCTAAGGAAATAATACATGGGTGTGTGGAGTTTAGGAGTTATGTAGATCAGAAAAAAACATTCCCAGATTTCCAGTCATGGAGATGACATAGATCACCAGGAACAAGATGAAGAGGAACACCTTGAGTTCATTACGATCTGTCAGTCCCAAAAGGATAAATTCAGTAACAATTGTGAAGTTGATATTTCCCATGTAATTATGTGTCTCAGTATCTGTTAATAATAGGAGATTTGGATAAACAGACATTGGCATATAAATATCTTAAGAATACCAATCTAGTTACGTTATATGCATTGAAGAATTCTATCTCTAGTTGCCCTGCTAATAAACATAGACATTTTTAGTTAAAAATCTATGATTTCCTGTAACATCATATTTGTATCTTTTACTGAAAATTCTAAACATATATTTAATTAAAGTTAGATTCTTAGTTGAGGGATCCAATTGAATGGAATTCCACAGGTATACAATAAGCTAAAAAATAACTTCCTGATTACAACAGGTAAAGACTAATTTATAAACATTCCAAATATAAATTTTGCACTTAACATATGTTTTCATTCAAACTGTCCTCAATACTAAGTTTTACTATAATAAGATCTAATGTGGAAAGTCTTCTCAAAAACAATAAAAGTATGCATTGTAGATCAAATAGAGTGATGTGACTGTTCTCAACATACAACTCACACAAGAAAATATACTATAACATATTTAAGCTATAGATGTCACGTGCTTTCAAAATTAGTTACTATTCTACATGTGTATACAATGTTTGTGCATAGTAGAGAAGATCTTATGCATGATAGGCAAGTACTCTATTGCTGAAACACCTTATATTTGTTTGTGATGTGTGATAAGCAGAGAACTAGCAGTAAATACCTCTAGAGGGTTCTTAGAGGACAATCAGAGGCATTGACTCCTGAGAAGGTTATCTTTTGTGAATGATGCTTTGACCTGTAACAAAGCATCATAAAACATAACACTTATATTTGATTAATAAAATCTGTTTAGTCACATGATCTGATGTCTAATTGGTACTATTTTAAAAATAATCTAATCATGTAAAGTAAAACAATTAGGCTCTGCTTTTATTCTGTAATGCAGGTTTATAATAAGCAATATCTTTCTAGTCTAGATATAAATCTCACTCAGTTCCTATAAATTTTCTCAGAAACTTCTAACTTTTCCTAGATAACAGAAGGTCATTCACAAATAAGCAATGTAACTCACTTGCCTCTTTCTACCTATAAACCAAGTAGAATGTGAGCCACTATTTTAAACATATGAGTGGTAGTTTAATTACTAAAGGATAAATAATTAATGACTACCTTGATAAATTCAACATCCTTTAGTTCTGTGGTTCCTCTGTTTATACAGTATATAAAATACAGAAAATAATCACATTGGAAGAGGATGGATACAGTAACAAGAAGACAGCAGTACCACATTTATTTATAGTAATAATTGAAAGGCATAAAATATTCTTTAGATTACAATTCTTTCTTTTAGAAGATATTCTTTTGAATTCACATACTGGTTTAGGAAGTTGAACAACAAATTTGAGTCTCATGCAGAAGAAGAATAGAAATATAAGAAACTTGAGCTGATGACTAAAATACCACTCATCCTCTCTATAACTTATAATGAGTTTATCAAACTTAAATCTTTCTCAAGAATGGTTATATAAGAAGGTTTAGAGGGATTATATCAATCTTCTTGTATCTGTTGAGGCTTGCTTTGTGACCCACTATATGGTCTATTTTGGAGAAAGTTCCATGAGGTGCTGAGAAGAAGGTAAATTCTTTTGTGTATCTTGTCTGATCACCATGGAATAAAGCTGGACTTCAACAACAACAGAAATAACAAAAAGCCTACACGCACATGGAAACTGAACAACTTGTTACTAAATGACAGCTAGGTCAGGGAAGAAATAAAGAAAGAAATTAAAGTCTTCCTAGAACTCAATGAAAATGAAGACACAACATACCCAAACTTGTGGGACACAATGAAAGTAGTGCTAAGAGGAAAGTTCATAGCACTAAGTGCCTTCAAGAAGAAATTCGAGACAGCTCATTCAAGCAACTTAATGGCCCACTTAAAAACCCTAGAAAAAGAAGAAGCAGACACACCAAAAAGGAGTAGACGGCTGGAAATAAGCAAACTCAGGGCTGAAATCAATCAATTAGAAACAAATAAAACAATTCAAAGAATCAATGAAACCAAGAGCTGGTTCTTTGAGAAAATCAACAAGATCGACAAACCCTTAGCCAAGCTAACTAAAAGGCCGAGAGACACCACCCAAATCAACAAAATCAGATGAAAAGGGGGACATAACTACAGACACTGAGGAAATCCAAACAATCATTAGGACTTACTTCAAAAGTCTATATGCCACAAAATTTGAAAATCTAAAAGAAATGGACAATTTTCTTGATCGATTTGACTTACCAAAGCTGAATCAGGACCAGGTAAATCAGTTAAATAGTACTATATTCCCCAAAGAAATAGAAGTGGTCATCAAAAGTCTCCCATCCAAAAAAAATGCAGGACCAGATGGCTTCAGCGCAGAATTCTACCAGACCTTCAAAGAAGAGCTCCAATTCTCTTCAAACTATTCCACAAAATAGAAACAGAAGGAACATTACCAAACTCATTCTATGAAGCCACAGTCACCATGGTACATAAACCTCACAAAGACTCAACAAAGAAAGAGAATTTCAGGCCAATCTCCCTTATGAACATTGATGCAAAAATACTCAATAAAATACTTTCAAACCGAATCCAAGAACACATCAAAGATATTATCTACTATGACCAAGTAGGCTTCATCCCAGGTATGCAGGGGTGGTTCAAAATACGGAAATCCATCAATGTGATCCACCATATTAACAAACTGAAAGAAAAAAAAAACACATGATAATCTCCCTAGATGCTGAAAAAGCATTTGACAAAATCCAACATCCATTCATGTTTAAAGTATTGGAGAGATCAGAGACACAAGGCACATATCTAAACATAGTAAAGGTGATATACATACAGCAAGCCTATAGCCAACATCAAACTGAACAGAGAGAAACTTAAAGCAATCCCACTGAAATTAGGGACAAGACAAGGTTGCCCACTCTCTCCATATCTCTTCAACATAGTTCTGGAAGTCCTTGCTAGAGCAATAAGACAGTTGAAGGAGATCAAGGGGATACAGATGGGAAAGGAAGAAGTCAAATTATCACTATTTGCAGATGATATGATAGTATACGTGAGTGACCCCAAAAAACTCTACCAGGGAACTCCTACAGCTGATAAACACCTTCAGCAAAGTGGCCAGATACAAAATAACTCAAAAAAATATCAGTAGCCCTCCTGTATACAAAAGACAAAAAGGCTGATAAAGAAATTAGAGAAACAACACCCTTCACAATAGCCACAAATGACATAAAGTACCTTGGTGTAACCCTAACCAAGCAAGTCAAACTTGTATGAAAAAAATTTCAAGTCTCTGAAGAAAGAATAGAAGAAGATATGAGAAGATGGAAAGATCTCCTATGCTCATGGCTTGGCAGGATTAACATAGTAAAAATGGCCATCTTACCAAAAGCAATCTACAGATTTAATGCAATTTCCATCAAAATGCCAACACAATTCTTTACAGACCTGGAAAGAAAAATTCTCAACTTCGTATGGAATAACAAGAAACCCGGAAATTGCTAAAACAATCCTCTACAATAAAAGATCTTCTGGAGGTATCTCCATCCCTGATCTCAAGCTGAACTATAGAACAACAGTTATAAAAACTGCATGGTACTGGCATAGAAACAGAATGGTGGATCAATGGAATCAAACAGAAGACCCAGAAATAAACCCACACACTTATGGACACCTGATTTTTGACAAAGATGCCAAAACCATACAATGGAAAAAAAAAGATAGCATCTTCAACAAATGGTGCTGGTCCAACTGGATGTCTACATGTAGAAAAATGAAAATAGATCCATACTTATCACCCTGCACAAAACTGAAGTCCAAGTGGATCAAAGACCTCAACATAAAACCAGACACATTAAATTGGCTAGAAAAAAAAGTGGGGAATACCCTAGAACTCATTGGTACAGGAGAAAACTTCCTGAACTGAACACCAACAGCACAGGCCCTAAGAGCAACAATCAATTAATGGGACCTCATGAAATTGAAAAGCTTCTGTAAAGCAAAGGACACAGTCATCAAAACAAAGTGACTGACTACAGATTGGGAAAGAATCATCACCAACTCTTTGTCTGACAGAGGACTCATATCCAGTATATATAAAGAACTAAAGAAGCTGAAAACAGCAAACCACTTAAAAAAAGAGGAACAGAGCTAAACAGAGAATTCTCTGTAGAATTCTCTGTAGAATATAGAATGGCAGAGAAGCAATTAAAGAAATGCTCAACCTCATTAGCCGTTAGGGAAATGCAAATCAAAACAACCCTGAGATTTCACCTTACACCCATGAGAATGGCCAAGATGAAAAACTCAAGTGACAACACATGCTGGAGAGGTTGTGGAGAAAGGGGAACCCTTCTCCACTGCTGGTGGGAATGTAAACTTGTACAACCACTATGGAAATCAATCTGGCACTTTCTCAGACAACTAGGAATAGCACTTCCTCAAGATCCAGCCAAACCACTCCTAGGCATATACCCAAAAGAGGCTCAAGTACACAAAAAGGACATTTGCTCAACCATGTTTGTAGCAGCTTTATTTGTAATAGCCAGAAGCTGGAAACAGCCCAGATGCCCCTCAACTGAAGAATGGATGCAGAAACAGTGGTGCATCTATTCAATGGAGTATTACTCAGCAATGAAAAATAAGGAAATCATGAAATTTGCAGGTAAATGGCGGGACCTTGAAAGGATCATCCTGAGTGAGTTGTTTCAGAAGCAAAAGATACACACAGTATATACTCACTCATATAAACATACAACATAGAATAAACCCACTAAAATCTGTACATCTAAACAAACTAAGCAAAAGAGAGGACCCTAACTAAAATGTTCAATCCCCATCCTGAAAGGCACAGAGGATGGACATCACAAGAAAAAGAAATCAGGCAACAACCTAGGAACCTGCCACAGAGGGCCTCTGAAAGCCTCTGCCGTGCAGACTGTCAAAGCAAATGCTGAGCCTGATGGCCAACTGACAGGCAGAGGGAATGGAATTTTAGGTAAGAAGTGGGAAATAGCAAGAGCTGGAAAGGACAGAAATTCCACAAGGAGAGCAACAGAACAAGAAAATTTGAATACAGGGAACTTCCCAGATACTCATACTCCAACCAAGGACTATTCATGGAGATAACCTAGAACCCTGACAATGCAGGCACTTCTGATGAGAACTGATAGACTAAGATCAGAAAGGAGAGGAGAACCTCCCCTATCAGTGGACTTGGGGAGGGGCATGCATGTAGAAGGTGGGGGAGGGTGGGACCGGGAGGGGAGGAGGGAAGGGCTTATGGGGGGGGATACAAAATGAATAAAGTGTAATTAATAAAAGATAAAAAAAGAAGGTCTTCTCATCAGAAACTATGAAAGCCAGAAGGGCCTGGGCAAGTATCATGGAGACTCTAAGAGATCACAAATGTCAACCCAGACTACTATACCCTGCAAAGCTTTCAATCAACATAGATGGAGAAAACAAAATATTCCATGACAAAACTAAATTTATACAATATCTACACAGCAAACCATCCCTACAGAAGATACTAGAAGGAAAACTCCAATCCAATGAAAACAAATTCACCCAAGAAAACAGGGCATACAGATAATGTCCCAACAAAAATGAAAAGAAAACAAGCAATGAATCAGGGTTAGATCATCGACTCCATTACAAAAGGAACTAACATGCATTGGTCACTATTATCTATCAATATCAATGGACTCAACTCACCAATAAAAAGACACAGGCTAACAGAATGGTTAAGGAAACAGGATCCAACATTCTGTTGCATCCAAGAAACACACCTATGCAACAAAGACAAACACTACCTCAGAGTAAAGGGCTGGAAAACTGTTTTTCAAGCAAACGGTTCCAGAAAACAAGCTGGAGTAGCCATCCTAATATCTAATAAAATAGACTTTCAACCCAAGTTAATCAAAAAAGATAAGGAGGGCCACTATATTCTCATCAAAGGAAAAATCTACCAAGAGGACATCACAATCTTGAATATCTATGCCCCCAATACAAGAGCACCGACATTCGTAAATGAAACATTATTAAAGCTTAAATCATACATTGATCCTAATACCTTAATAGTGGGAGACTTCAACACTCCACTCTCACCAAGGGACAGATCAACTAGACAGACACCAAATAGGGAAATAAAAGCACTCACAGAATCCCTAAATCAAATGGACCTAATAGACGTCTACAGATCATTTCACCCAAACTCAAAAGAATACACCTTCTTTTCAGCACCCCATGGAACCTTTTCCAAAATAGACCATATAGTGGGCCACAAAGCAAGCCTCAACAGATACAAAAGGATTGAAATAATCCCTTGTATACTATCTGACCACCATGGACTAAAGCTCGACCTCAACAACAACAGAAACAACAAAAAGCCGACACGCACATGGAAACTAAACAACTTACTACTCAATGACAGCTGGGTTAAGGAAGAAATAAAGAAAGAAATTAAAGACTTCCTAGAATTCAATGAAAAGGAAGGCACAACATACCCAAATTTATGGGACACACTGAAAGCAGTGCTCAGAGGAAAATTTATAGCACTAAGTGCCTGCAAGAAGAAATTCGTAACATCACATACAAACAACTTAATGGCCCAACTGAAAACCCTAGAACAAAAAGAAGCAGAGACACCCAAAAGGAGCAGACGGCTGGAAATAATCAAACTAAGGGCTGAAATCAATCAACTAGAAACAAATAAAACTATCCAAAGAATCAATGAAACAAAAAGCTGGTTCTTTGAGAAAATCAACAAGATAGACAAACCCTTAGCCAAACTAACTAAAAAGCAGAGAGAAACTATCCAGATCAGCAAAATCAGAAATGAAAATGGGGACATAACCACAGACATTGAGGAAATCCAAACAATTATTAGGTCATACTACAAAAGCCTATATGCCACAAAATTTGAGAATCTAAATGAAATGGATAATTTTCTTGAAAGATTCCATCTACCAAAACTAAGTCAAGATCAGGTAGAAAGACTGAATAGCCCTATATCTCCCAAGGAAATCGAAGCAGTCATTAACAGTCTCCCCTCCAAAAAAAGCCCTGGACCAGATGGCTTCAGCGCAGAATTCTACAAGACCTTCAAAGAAGTGCTAACTCCAATTCTCCTCAAGCTATTCCACAAAATAGAAACAGAAGGAACACTACCAAACTCATTCTATGAAGCCACAGTCACCTTAATACCTAAACCACACAAAGACCCAACAAAAAAAGAGAACTTTAGGCCTATCTCTCTTATGAACATTGACGCAAAAATACTCAATAAAATACTTGCAAACCGAATCCAAGAACACATCAAAGATATCATCCACCATGACCAAGTAGGCTTCATCCCAGGCATGCAAGGGTGGTTCAACATACGGAAATCCATCAATGTAATCCACTACATAAACAAACTGAAGGAGAAAAACCACATGATCATCTCCTTAGACGCCGAAAAAGCATTTGACAAAGTCCAACACCCATTCATGTTTAAAGTCTTGGAGAGATCAGGGATACAAGGCACATACCTAAACATAGTAAAGGCAATATATAGCAAGCCTATAGCTAACATCAAACTCAATGGAGAGAAACTTAAATCAATCCCACTGAAATCAGGGACAAGACAAGGCTGTCCATTGTCCCCATATCTCTTCAACATAGTACTTGAAGTCCTAGCCAGAGCAATAAGACAACTAAAGGAGATCAAGGGGATACAAATCGGAAAGGAAGAGGTCAAAGTGTCACTATTTGCAGATGATATGATAGTATACATGAGCGACCCCAAAAATTCAACCAGAGAACTCCTTCAGCTGATAAACACCTTCAGCAAAGTGGCAGGATACAAAATCAACTCAAAAAAATCAGAAGCCCTCCTATATACCAAAGACAAAAAGGCTGAGAAAGAAATTAGGGAAACAACACCCTTCACAATAGCCACTAATAACATAAAGTACCTTGGTGTGACTCTAACCAAGCAAGTGAAAGACCTGTTTGAGAAAAACTTCAAGTCTCTGAAGAAAGAAATCGAAGAAGATATCAGAAGATGGAAAGATCTCCCGTGCTCATGGATTGGTAGGATTAACATTGTGAAAATGGCCATACTGCCAAAAGCAATCTACAGATTCAATGCAATTCCCATAAAAATACCAACTCAATTCTTTACAGACCTTGAAAAAAAGATTCTCAGCTTCATATGGAGAAACAAAAAACCCAGAATCTCCAAAACGATCCTGTACAACAACAGATCATCTGGAGGTATCTCCATCCCTGATCTCAGGCTGTACTACAGGACAACAGTAATAAAAACTGCATGGTATTGGCATAGAAACAGAAAGGAGGATCAATGGAACCGCATAGAAGACCCAGAACTAAATCCACACACCTATGAATACTCGATATTCGACAAAGAAGCCAATTCCATTCAATGGAAAAAAGACAGCATCTTCAACAAATGGTGCTGGACCAACTGGATGTCTACATGCAGAAAAATGAAAATAGATCCATATTTATCACCCTGCACAAAACTAAAGTCAAAGTGGATCAAGGACCTCAACATAAAACCAGATACCCTAAATCAATTGGAAAAAAAAGTGGGGAACAGCCTAGAACTCATTGGCACAGGAGACAACTTCCTGAACAGAACACCAACAGCACAGGCTCTAAGAGCAACAATCAATAAATGGGACCTCATGAAACTGAAAAGTTTCTGTAAAGCAAAGGATACCGTCATCAAAACAAAACGACTGCCTACAGATTGGGAAAGAATCTTCACTAACCCTTTATCTGACAGAGGACTAATATCCAGTATATACAAAGAACTAAAGAAGCTGAAAAGCAGCAATCCAAGTAATCCAATTAAAAAGTGGGGAACAGAGCTAAACAGAGAATTCTCGACAGAGGAATATCGAATGGCAGAAAAACACTTAAAGAAATGCTCATCCTCATTAGCCATCAGGGAAATGCAAATCAAAACGACCCTGAGATATCACCTTACACCCATCAGAATGGCCAAGATGAAAAACTCAAGCGATAACACATGCTGGAGAGGTTGTGGAGAAAGGGGAACCCTGCTCCACTGCTGGTGGGAATGTAAACTGGTACAACCACTCTGGAAAGCTATCTGGCGCTTTCTAAGACAAATAGGAATAGTGCTTCCTCCAGACCCAGCTATACCACTGCTAGGTATATACCCAAAGTTTGCTCAAGTACACAAAAAGGACACTTGCTCAACCATGTTTATAGCAGCTCTATTTGTAATAGCCAGAACCTGGAAACAACCCAGATGTCCATCAACGGTGGAATGGGTACAGAAATTGTGGTATTTTTATACAATGGAATACTACTCAGCAATCAAAAAGGAGGAAATCATGAAATTTGCAGGCAAATGGTGGGATCTAGAAAAGATCATTCTGAGTGAAATATCCCAGAAGGAGAAAGACAAACATGGGATATACTCACTTATATAGACCTATAAGATATGATAAACATAATGAAATCTATACACCTAAAAAAGATAATCAATTGAGCGGACATGGGGTAAGATGATCAATCCTCGTTTAGAAAGACAGATGGGATGTGCATTGAACGTATGACAGGAGTCTACTGAGCGCATCTGAAAGACTCTAACTAGCAGTGTTTTCAAAGCAAAGACTCATGACCAAACCTTTGGCAGAGTACAGGGAATCATAAGAAAGAAGGGGAGTTAGTCTGATGGGGAAAGGATAGGAGCTCCACAAGGACCAAATATATCTGGGCACAGGGTCTTTTCTGAGACTGACATTCAACCAAGGACCATGTATGGATATAACCTAGAACCTCCACTCAGATGTAGCCTGTGGTAGCTCAGTAACCAATTGGTTTCCCAAAGTGAGGGGAACAGGGACTATTTCTAACAGGAACTTGATGACTGGCTCTTTGGTCTCCCCACCCCCGAAGGGAGGAGCAGTCCTGTTAGGCCACAGAGGAGGGCTTTGCAGCCAGTCCTGAAGATACCTGATAAAACAGGATCAGATGAATGGGGAGGAGGTCCCCCCCATCAGTGGACTTGGAAAGGGGCACGGTGGAGATGAGGGAGGGAGGGAGGGAGGGACTGGGAGGGAATGAGGGATCGGGACACGGCTGGGATACAGAGTTAATAAAATGTAACTGATAAAAAAAAATAAAATAAAATAAATCTATTTTCAATAATTAAAAATAAACTTTAAAATGATGATGAAAAATTAAAAAAAAAAAGAAGGTTTAGAGGAAGGAAAGTAAAGGGACAAATGATGTTAATACAATAATCTCAAAAAGAAAAGACTTGCTCATGGAAAAGTAACTAATTTGTAATATTTATGAATAGAAGTATCAAATAAACAAATTTAGCTTATACACAGAAGGAAATTATATTCAAAATAAGCCTCTTACAAATGCTGTAACCACTCAGTCCATGGTTGTCATTCCCTATAATTCTACCAAACAAAAATTACAACAGTCAAAAGACCTCACTTTTTGATGTGGTGTATAAATTCAAAGACTGTTTGATGGACAGAGGGTTGAAATTTAAAAGTATTCTTAAATAGAAAAGAGACAAAAACAAAAACAAAACAAAGTCCTTGGCATGAAAATACACGTGAGATAATTATGTGCTACAAGATTTGTTCAAGTATATATGTGCTTTGGTACAAAGGGAATAAAGTCCCTAAAGTTAACTTATAATTCAAAATATGTAGTTCAAATATTATTAAATGTTCTTGTTTCTCAAGGGAATGAAGAAATTATCAAGGACTTGATGGCTCCCACAAGAAATTCCATTTAATTACTATTGTAATGAATAGAAGATCTGTACAAATAAAACATGATTTATGACAAAAATAAGCAATGAAATGAAATATCTGGTTATTTCTTTAGCATGGTCTTTAGAACATACTCTGCGTACCACTGTGAAAAACAAAACAGATACACACACAAAACTAAAACAAAATGCTAATGTACATTTGATGACCAGAGAAAGACATGGCAAAATCTAATTCTATCTCTTGACTCTATTTGATGATAATAAAGACATCATAAATTTCTACCAACCCTACATCTGACAGAGGCTAATATCCAAAACATAATGAACTTAAGAAAGTAGAAAATGAAAAGCCAAAATAACACATTTAAAAACAAGGTACAGATTTAAACAGAGAATTCTCAACAAATGAATCTCTAATGGCTGAGAAGCACTAAAAGAAATGCTCAACTTCTTGAGTTCTTTATATATTCCGGATATTAGCCCTCTGTCAGATATAGAGTTGGTGAAGATCCTTTCCCAGTCTGTAGGTTGTTGTTTTGTTTTGACAGTGCCCTTTGTTTTATTGAAGCTTTTCAGTTTCATGAGGTCCCATTTATTGATTGTTGCTCTTAGAGCCTGTGCTGTTGCTGTTCTATTCGGGAAGTTGTCTTCTGGAGTGGATAGTAGCTCCACAAGAAAACCAACAGAGCCAAAAATCTGGGCCCAAGGAGCCCTGCAGAGACTGATAAACCAACCAAGGACCATGCATTTTGAAAACCTAAAAGCCCTGCTCAGATGTAGCCCATGGCAGCTCAATATCCAAGTAGGTTCCCTATTATGAGAAACAGGGGTTATCTCTGGCATGAACTCAGTGGCCAGTTCTTTGATCATCTGCCCCTGGGGAGGGGTGCAGCCTTGCCAGGACACAGGAAAAGACAGTGCAGTCAGTCCTGATGAGACTTGATTGGCTAGGATCAGATAGAAGGGGAGGAAGACTTCTTCTATCAGTGGACTATAGGAGGCACATAGATGGAGAAGAAGGAGGGAGAGACTGACTGGAAGGAGACAAGGGAGAGGGGCTACATCAGGGGTAAAAAGAGAATAAATTGTAATAAATAATAAATAATAAATTAATAAATAAAAAGAAAAAAGAAATGCTCAACTTCCTTAGTTATTAGAGAAATGCAAGTCAAAATGACTGAGATTCCATCTTACACCCATCAGAATGGCTAAGATAAAAAACTCAAGTGACAACACACGCTGGAGATGGTGTGGAGAAAGGGGAACCCTTCTCCACTGCTGGTGGGAGTGCAAACCTACACAACCACTTTCTGACTTCTCAGAAAATTTGGTACAGTTCTACCTCAAGACCCATTCTTGGGCACATACCCAAAAGACACTCCACTGTAGCACAAGAACATTTGTTCAACCATGTTCATAGCAGTTTTATTTGTAATAGCAGAAACTGGAATCAAACTAAATGTCTCTCAACTTAAGAGTGGATAAAGAAAATATGGTGCATTTAAACAATGTAATATTACTCAGCTATTAAAAACGAGGACATCATGAAATCTGCAGGCAAATGGATGGAACTAGAAAATATCATCCTCTGTGACATAACCCAGACCCAGAAAGTCACACATGTTACTCACTTATAAGTAGACATTAGCCATGTACTACAAGATAACCATTCTGCAATACACAGACCCAAAGAAAATCTAACTAACAAAGAGGGCCCAAAGGAGGATGCTTGACTCCTTTGGGAAATTAAATAGATGTCACAGGTGGAATGGTGGAATGAATAAGAGGGAATTGGATAAGAGATGGTGAGAAGAGGAACAGGAGGATCAAGTGTGGGCAAAACTGAGGAAGAAAGAGCTAGTAGAGAGAACAGAAATTGTTGGAGATGGGGGCATCTATGTAATGAGCCAAGAACCTAGGACAAGGCAAACTCCCAGGAATCTACGAGGGTGACACCAGCTAAGATTCCTAGCAACCAGGAATATGGAACTTGAAATGTCCACCTCCTGTAACCAGGCAAGACTCCCAAAGGAGAAACGGGAACACTAACCTACTGAAAAAAATTTTTCCAAAATTTTCTTGCCTACAAGAGGTCTACGGTTAAAGATGGGGTAGAAACTGAGGGAATGACCAACCATTGACTAGTCCAACTTGAGACCCATCCTGTGAGAGAGAACCCACCCCTGATACTATTAATGATAAACTGCTAATACTTGAAGACAGGAGCCTAACATAATTGTCCTCTGAGAGACTTCATCCAGGCACTAATGGAAACATATACAGAGACCAATAGCCAAATATTAGGCATAGCTTAGGAAACCTTGTGGAAGAGGTGCGTGTGTGTGTGTGGTGAATTGAAGGAGCCAGAGAAGTCAAGGACACCAGAAAAAAACTATAGAGTCAACTAACCTGGGCCTATAGGGACTCACAGTGACTGAACCACCAACCAAAGAGGACACATGGACAGACGTAGGCTCCCTACACTTACATAATTGATGTGCAGTTTGGGCTACATGTGGGTTCCCTAACAACTAGAGCAGGGGTTGTCTCTGACTGTGTCAGCTTTCTTTGGATATCTTTCCTCTAACTGGAGTGCCTTTTTTATCCAAACTAGTCCTACAGTAGGATGTGCCTAGTCCTACTGTAATTTGATATGGATGGGAGGCCACCTTGGTTCTGAGGAGAAAAGGGAAGTGCTGTGGAATGGGAAGTATGAGGGAGGGACTGGTCATATTTGAATGTATAGTTAGTAAATAAATTGTTTAATGGAAGAACAATAAATTCTAATTAACACATTGGTTATGTTTCACTTGAATTGGTTTTGTACAAAATTGTATTAATGTTAGTAAAACTTGGGTAGCACCTTTATATATATATATATATATATATATATATATATATATATATATACAAACATATATACCAATATATATACAAACATATGTTGGTATAATGCTCTTTTGAGATATATGCACCTTACCCTAGTTCATTCAAATGCTGATCCCCCCCTCTGGTTTCAATCCAAATATTACATTGTGATACTTATTCTAAGCATCCTGTCCCAACTTTGTGTAAACAGGCCAAAATAAAGCAACTAGCCATAATGTTGAGTGATGGGAAGAGCCATAGGACAGGAAAGAGGGGAGGAGCCAGAGGGCAGGAAACGAATGGGAGGAGAAAGGGCAGAGAGAACTAGGAGAGCAGAGCTGGAGGAGAGATCTTGGAATGATGTGGAGAATAAACCAGACCTAAGATTTCACAAAAAGCAAATATAATGGATAAAATCTAAATGTTAGGAAATTTTGAGGGCTTGGAGGTTTAAAAGGGAGTAACTATTGCCCAGCATTGTGAGCTAGGTTAACTAAATAAACCCAGTTTCTGTGCGGTGATTAAGTTATACAGCTGTTTAAGAATAACAGCAAGCATTAATAAAAATCACTGCTTATAACATATATATATAATATATATATACATATATTATATATGTATTATATGTGTGTGTGTGTGTGTGTGTGTGTATGGTATATATATATCTTTGGGACCCTACTTTTTTATTCTATTCAAGATTATAATTATAACATTTCCCCCACTCCTTTTCTCCTTTCAAACCTTTCCATAAAGAGCTCATTGCTGTCTTTCAAGAAAATGCTAGCCTTTCTTACACAAATTAAAAATGAAGAGCTTGAATTACACAGACAATGAATGTACTATACTTATATTCTAATAACATATACCAGCACCAGAAAATCATCTCTTCAACATGTGTTGTCATTTGAGTTTTTTATTTTAGCCATTTTGATGGGTGTAAGGTGAAATCTCAGGGTTGTTTTGATTTGCATCTCCATGATGGCAAAGGATGTTGAGCATCACTTTAAGGGTTTCTCTGCCATTCTATATTCCTCTATTGAGAATTCTCTGTTTAGCTCCATACCCCATTTTTAATTGGATTACTTGATTTATTGCTTTTTAACTTCTTGAGTTCTTTATATATTCTGGATATCAGCCCTCTGTTATATAAAGGGTTGGTAAAGATCCTTTCCCAGTCTGTAGGCTGTCATTTTGTTCTGACGACAGTGTCTTTTGCTTTACAGAAGCTTTTCAGTTTCATGAGGTCCCATTTATTGATTGTTGCTCTTAGAGCCTGTGCTGTTGGTGTTCTGTTCAGGAAGTTGTCTCCTGTGCCAATGAGTTCTAGGCTGTTCCCCACTTTTTTTTCCAATTGATTTAGGGTATCTGGTTTTATGTTGAGGTCCTGGGTACTGTAATATTCTATTACATGCACATAAATTAGCATAATCATAAGTAGCTTAGTAGTAGAAATACAAAGGTTTGAAAATATATGTATTGAAAAATATGATATGTTGGTAATTTTATTGAACCTTTATGAGATAATAAAAAAATTAATGAAAAAATAAGAAAATATTTTTTCTCATATCAGTTATCCTGATGATGGTATTTTCTCTCTCTAACCCTCCAAATTCTTTCCCACCTCACCTCCCATCTGAATACATTCCTTTTCTGTCTCTAGTTAGAAAATAAATGGGCTTATAAGAAAAATAATAGAACAAAATATTAAACAAAACTAATATAAAATAGGATTTAAAAGACAGAAGGAAAAGAACCCAAAAAAGTCACAAGACAAAGATATAGATGCAGAAATCCACTCATTCAGATACTCATGAATCCAGTAAAAACACTATAAAAGACATAAGACATACACCAAAAAAACTATAAGTAAAAACAGAATACAAATATACATATATGTATACATTACATTTTTTATATATGTATATTTTTACATGAATACATATGTGGGAGCAACCTTGAGAGGCCACAGAGGAAGACAATGCAGCCAGTAATGATGAGGATTGATAGGCTAGGGTCAGATGGAAGGGGAGGAGGACCTTCCATATCAGTGGACTAAGGGAGGGGCATGGGAGGAGGTGAGGGAGGTAGGTGGGATTGGGAGGGACTGAGGGAGGGAACTATAGCTGGGATACAAAGTGAATAAACTGTAATTAATATAAAAACAAAATTAAAATTAAAAAAACAAAATAAATTAAAAATAACATGAAATTATGAAACAAGGAACATTCAAAGATGTCACTGATAATTGATTTTGTTTTCTATTGGCCATCCATGAGTAGACATGTGGCATATTCTTAAGAGTAGTTTATTACCCCAGGAAGACTCCCTTGGAGAAATCTAAATTTTTCTTGGCAAGTGGTAATCAGTTTAAGAGATATTTTTATTCTGGGTTAGGGGTAGGAGCATGTGTCTCTCTTTTTTTTTTAAGCTATAGGATCCCATCTGCCTCATACTCTGTGCATTCATATGACTGTATCATTTATTTAGAGGATCTTTTTAAATTTTTATTTTAGTGTCCTCTATACCCCCTAGCTCTTACACCTTCTCTGCTTCACCAGGGTACCCTGAGCTCTGATAGGAGGGTTTTGAGGTAGACATCTTATTTAGGAAGGAGTGTTCAAATGTCTCTCACTCTCTGCATATTATCTAACTGTTGGTCATTTTATTTGTTCCCATCTGCTGCAGCAGGAAGCTTCTCTGATAACGGCTAAACAAGGACCTCATGTATAAGTGTATCATAATGTCATTGAGAGGCATTTTTTTTACAACATTCTTTTATTGGACCAGTCCTACCCAGTTTTACACTAGGCCCATGGCCCATCTAGTCTCAGGTTGTTACCCAAATAGGCAGTGTCTGCCATTAGTTCAGTTTTACATAAGAGCCCCATTTAAGAGCAAATCTTTAAATTCTATTATGCAAAAGAGGTTTCTTTCTTACGTACTCATCTAATAATTTTAGTTCCAAATCCTGTGTCATGTTTCTATGTCACAGCAGCTGTAACAAAACAAGTATTTCATGAAAGTTAGATTATGTAAATTTTTAGGTCTTGAGATACATTTTTTTCCTTCAGACACTTATCATACTGTTAAAATTATATACAAAATTGGAGATAATCATTTCTACTTTTATGGAGACCTTGTAGAGGCATGTGAAAAAATCCATAAAAGTCATACCATAAAGGACATTCTAAGTTTCTTCTGAGAAATATAGTATTTGATAAATAAAAATTATTAAAATATTGCTGATCTAAAATTCTATCATACTATTATAAATTTTTAATACATTTTACTATGACAGTTTAAAGATTCATACCAAGTTTTCAAAGCCAGAAAAAGGACCGATTCAGGAGATTCTCGTCTCCCTATAAATTGACCGCTTGGCTGCTTCCTTCACATCCTTGTTCCTCAGGCTGTAAACCACAGGGTTCAGCATGGGGATGACCAAGGTGTAAAACACAGCAGAGAGCTTTTCCTGTTCCATGGAGTACTGAGCTGTCAGGTGAGAGGCACAAGTGGAGAAGGCTTTACACCTTCCCTTGGCTGAACGGATTCTCAGGATGGCAATGATAATGTGGATATAGGACACCATAATGATGGTAAAAGTGCAAATAGCAATCACTCCAGACAAGACCAAAAGCAGCATCTCATTGATGTGTGCATCAGAGCATGAAAGCTTCAGAAGAGGAGGAATGTCACAGAAGAAATGATTCACAATGTTTGGACCACAGAAGTCCAGTCTATTGTGTGAGTCAGGGAGTTCATGAGGCCACCCATGTAACATGCAAAAGCCATCTGAGTGCAGAGGCTGTGGGTCATAATAACTGTATACTTTAAGGGGTTTGCAATAGCCACATAGTGATCATAAGCCATCATAGAGAGGAGGATGCCTTCTGTAGTTATGTACATTGCAAAAAAGAAACTCTGCAGAACACAGCCAAAGAATGAACTAGACTTGCGTTCTGCAAGATAGTTGATGAACATCTTAGGAGCAATGACAGTAGAGTAGCAGATATCACAGAAAGAGGAGGTTACTAAGGAAGAAGTACATTGGTGTATGAAGTTGGGTGTTCAACCAAATCAAGATAATCATCCCCCAATTACCCACAAGGATGATGAAATAAATTAGGCTGAAAATGAAGAAGAGAGGTAGCTGTCAATTAGGGTTTCCAGTTAATCCTGCCAGTATGAATTCTTTCACATCTGTGTGATTCCAAACAGCCATGGTTCAATAGTCTGCAATTCCTTGTTGCAAATATTATCATGAGATTTAAATAAAAAAGTAAATAAAAAGAAGGATTTCCTCCAAGTTCTGATAGTCATCATGGTGTGAGACACTGAGGGGTTACTCTGTGATAGATGAAGAAAAGGAACAAACTCAGCAGTAGCCCATATGCATGCTACAAAATCTATACACTGAGACTCAAATGATTGCAACTTTTCATTAGTTTACTCCCTGTTTTCAATTACCTCAGAATAGGAAAGTATAAGTAAAGTTTTGTAATGCCACAAAACTCTTAGTTGGTAGAACTGAGATCTAAATTTAGAGGGAGGTACACAAACTCTGTCTCACTCTCTAGTATGTAAAATTCATCTGCTAGGGTATAACATTAGCTTGCTCTACTATCGAGACAAAGGAAGTTCCAACATCCCATGAATAACCATTGCAAAGCATTTCACTTTCAGTTAACCTAAACAACCTAAACCTAACTGATTTCAATACCGTTCCCCAAACCTGCCTTTCCAAATACACTACCTTAAATATTTCCTCACCTTCTGGCTGAATCTCTGATGCATTTGATCAATGCCATCCTATAGATAGAACTTGAGCCAAGACAATACATACATACATATATATATATATAATATATATATGATAAAAACATTGATATATATCATTGATATATATAAATATATATTTATATATTTAAACATTGATCTATATATATCAATGTTTTTATCTTTTTTGTGTTTTTTATAATTAAATTTATTTATTTTTATTAATTAAAATTTATTCACTTTGTATCCCACCATAAGGCCCTCCCTCCTCCCCTCCCGGTCACATCCTTCCTCCCCCTTCTTCACACATGCCCCTCCTCAAGTCCACTGATAGAGTAGGTCCTCCTCTCCTTCCTTCTGATCTTAGTCTATCAGATCACATCAGGAATGGCTAATTGTTATCTTATGTGGCCTGGTAAGGCTGCTATCCCCTCAGGGGGAGGTGATCAAAGAGCAAGCCAAACAGATTATGTCAGAGGCAGTTCCTCTTCCCATTACTATGTAACCCACTTGGACACTAAACTGCCATGGACTACATCTGTGCAGGAGTTCTAGGTTATCTCCATGCATGGTACTTGGTTGGAGTATGAGTCTCTGGGAAGACTCCTGTGTTCAAATTTTCTGGTTCCATTGCTCTTCTTGTGGAGTTCCTGTCCTCTCCAGATCTTACTATTTCCCAGTTTGTACATATTTCCCACTTCCCTGCACGTTGCTCAACAGTTGGCCATAAGTCTCAGCGTCTGCTTTGATAGTCTCCAGGGTAGAGCCTTCCAGAGGCCCTCTGTTGCAGGTTCCTGTTTTCTTCTTCTGATGTCCATCTTCTTTGCCTTTTAGGATGGGGATTGAGCGTTTTAGTTAGGGTCCTCTCTCTTGCTTGGTTTCTTTAGATGGACAGATTTTAGTGGGTTTATCCCATGTTATATGTCTATATGAGTGAGTATATACCATGTGTGTCTTTCTGCTTCTGGGACAGCTCACTCAGGATGATCTTTTCCATTTACCTGAAAATTTCATGATTTCTTTATTTTTCATTGCAGAGCAATTCTCCATTGTGTAGATGTACTACAATTTCTGCAGCCATTCTTCAGTTGAGGGGCATCTGAGCTGTTTCCAGCTTCTGGCTATTACAAATAAAGCTGCTATAAACATGGTTGAGCAAATGTCCTTTTTGTGTACTTGAGCCTCCTTTGGGTATATGCCTAGGAGTGGTATGGCTGGATCTTGAGGAAGCACTATTCCTAGTTGTCTGAGAAAGCGCCAGATTTATTGTACAAGTTTACATTCCCTCCAGCAGTGGAGAAGGGTTCCCCTTTCTCCACAACCTCTCCAGCATGTGTTGTCACTTGAGTTTTTGATCTTGGCCATTCTCATGGGTGTAAGGTGAAATCTCAGGGTTGTTTTGATTTGCATTTCCCTAATGGTTAATGAGGTTGAGCATTTTTTTAAGTGCTTCTCTGCCATTCTATATTCTTCTACAGAGAATTCTCTGTTTAGCTCTGTTCCCCATTTTTTAAGTGGATTATTTGGTTTGCTGCTTTTCAGCTTCTGTAGTTCTTTATATATACTGGATATTAGTCCTCTGTCAGATAAAGGGTTGGTGAAGATTCCTTCCCAATCTGTAGGCAGTCGTTTTGTTTTGATGATGGTGTCCTTTGCTTTACAGAAGCTTTTAAATTTCATGAGGTCCCATTCATTGATTGTTGATCTTAGAGCCTGTGCTTTTGGTGTTCTGTTCAGGAAGTTGTCTCCTGTGCCAATGAGTTCAAGGGTATTCCCCACTTTTTCTTCTAACCGATTTAATGTGTCTGCTTTTATGTTGAGGTCTTTGATCCACTTGGACTTCAGTTTTGTGCAGGGTGATAAGTATGGATTTATTTTCATTTTTCTACATGTAGACATCCACTTAGATCAGCACCATTTGTTGAAGTGGCTATCTTTTCTCCATTTTATGGTTTTGGCATCTTTGTCAAAGATCAGGTGTCCATAAGTGTTTGGGTTTATTTCTGGGTCCTCTGTTCAGTTCCATTGATCCACCATTATGTTTCTATGCCAATATCATACAGTCTTTATTACTGTTGCTTGCATGGAGATAGCCTACAACCCCTGCACAGATATAGCCCATGTCAGCTTAGTCTCCAAATGGGTCCTCTGAAAATCTCCACTCAACAGTGGATTGAAGCAGATGCTGAGACTTGCAGCCAAACTTTGGGCAGAGATCAGGGAGTCTTATGGAAGAGTCAGGAGAAATAAAAGGACATGGATGGGACAGGAGACCCAAAGGAGACCAACAAAGTTAAAAACAATCTGAGCCCAGGAGGTCCTGCAGAGACTGATGCATCAACCAAGGACCATGCATAGAGAGGACCTAGACCTCCTGCTCAGATGTAGCCTATTGTCAGTTCAGTCTCCATGTGGGTCACCTCATGAGACGAGCGGGGGCTGCCTCTGTCATGAACTGGATTGTCTGTCCTTTGATTACTTGCCTCTGGCGATGTGGTCTTGCCAGGCCACAGAGGAAGAAGATGCAGGCAGTCCTGATGAGACTTGATAAACTGTAGGTAGATGGCAGGGGAGGAGAACTTCCCCTTTCAGTGGACTAGGGGAAGATGGTAAGGGTCAAGAGGGAGGGAAGGCGGGATTGGGAGGAGTTGAGAGGGGCTTCAGTTGAGATATATAATGAATTGTGAATAAAAGACCTAAAAAATATTGAGTGTCATTTTATACGACAAATCTTACCGTCAACATTTTTTTCAATTTTCTTTCTTTTGTCTTATGTTAGTGTTATTTTAAGTACTGGAAAAAATAAAACAATATGGAATGTATATTATAAAGAGAAAATATATTGTGTGAAACACCAAAACCTGCAACTGTGGATATATTTTCTTTCCAAAATGATTTGGTACAACTTCGTATAATTTCTTTTGAAATGATGCATTTTGAGTTCAATACTAGTTAAGATAAATATCAGAGCATTAAGGTAAACATATACTTTCTAACACAGCAGACAAGTGTCTAGCAGTTACTAATTTGAGCCTGTAGAATTCTTTTAAAAACACGGAGCACTCTTATCTCAGCAGCATCACTTTAAGGACCTGATGTACTGTTAAAAATTTAAATGTGTTGATAAGCAACAGAATAACTACCATATAAAAATACAAGTGGACAGAGAATAGAAAAAATGTTGAATGCTGTGATATAAAATAATGGCATTAATTTTTCTGTTTATTGAAGCTATTACAGCAATTTACTTAAAAACTGGTGTGTTAAAGTAACAGATTAGTTCATGTCTAGTTTGGAAGTCAAAAGCACTATCTGATTTCGGAGTTTGGAGTCTACATACCTATAGGTCACCATCCTATTAGAGAGCTTAAGAGAGGAACATTTATCACCAAATACCCTCTTTTGAGCCTCTAAAGCTACTCTCAGTAGCACTTGGCCTTTCTCTTCTAAGACAACAATATAATGCAGTTATCATTTATCACTGCTTCTTATTCCTTTCTCAGATTGAAAAAAAATACACTTGATTACGTATAATCAAAATCTCATCATCTGAGGTCTGTTGTCTCTCATTGTATTCCTCTGATTCACATGTCAACAATTTATTTTCCTATATGAATTAGTATGTATGTAATATACAAATTAAGATTTAAACAACATTATGAATTACTATTCATTGTGTCACATCTATGATGTTCAGTGAAGGACTCTATATAATATCCACAATGAATTAAAATAAGAAATAATTTAATGAGATATGTGGTATGTAAGAAAAGTGTGCAAGAAGAGAACACAGCCAATTCAAAAACTAAAATAGAGTTCTGTGTGATAGGAGGGCTTCTACATATTCTTAAGTGAAAAGAATAGAAAGAAAGAATGCTGGGGATTAAACGATATTCTTTCTGTGGCCATTGAAACGTGGTTGAAGGCTCAGTGACATGGGGAAAACATTTGCATGATATTTCACGTGAAATCCAAATTTCATGCTCACCAAAGTATTTACACATTTTCAATACTTTCACTTTAGCATTTTACATTTTACTGTTTGTTCAAAAGTATTTTGCATAAATGAATCTTATTCTTTTTTTATTAGTGGTTTAATCAACTCCTGTATTGAAATTTATGGTAATGTAAAATAGATTGTTATTTGAGGTACATGTATGAATCTCATTAAGCATATTTTTCAATTAGTTTTCATGTTCAAAAAACATTTTATATGTTTAGTAATGTCTGTGAGGCACATTGGACTTCAAGAAAATAATTTGGCACCTCACATCTACCGGTGATAGTATAGTAACCCTGGCACGCTGTTCCATATTGATGGATACTGCTACATCAACATGGAAATTATCAATTCATAAGCATAAACCCACCCACTTAAACCTGGGAACACACCTTTGTCCCTTCGGAAGAAGAGTAAATTTGATTTCACTCTATCCTAGGGAATGGAAAAAGCTACATTTGAAAACAGTAACTTTTTTTTTAATTTAAGATTTTAGTGTAATTTGATCATTCCTCCCTTCTGTTTTCTCACTCCAACCCTTTTTATATCCCTTTCCTTGATTTCTTTCAAATCCATGAACTGACCTCTCGATAGAACAAAAGGCTGATTCCACAGTAACACTGTGAGTGGTCTCTCCTCAAGACTTTTTACTCCCAAAAATATATTCAAATTTGATTTTTTGCAGTCTCTATGTAGGAAGTCTGTTAATAGGGAATCACATCACAAATCAACCTGTTTAAATGAATAGAAAGTTCCTTCACAAACATTTTATGATTCGAAGACAATAATTTCTGTCCATCAATGAACAGTGAGAGTAGGCACAATCCTGAAATATTTTTTTCACTACAGTTAAAAAGGAACTCAGAAAAAGATTATCAAATAAGCTAATGGTTCTAAAAATTTGGTTGACTTAATAAACAGATAGATGTTCATGAAAGTAGACATATTACCACAAAAGATATGATTATGGTGGCAAGCATTAATTAAAATATTTTATAAAGTATTGAGTATGAATGTATATGCATTATTAATATATCATTCATGTTTTAGACATGAATACACATCATATTATGTTATACATAAAGTTTACATATATACATTAGAAATTATGTTAATTTATGTTTACAGATGCACTTATAACTTAAAGCAACACACATTTACTAGTTGATAATTGAAAATTAAAAGATAAATGTGGTAAAAATATCACATAACATTTATGAAAATATAATATTTGACATTGCTGATAAATCCACATTTAAATTCTACAATCAACAACAGTAGCACAAAGTAAATGAGACAAAACTACAAATTCTAAATTCTAACTTATAGTCAACATTTCATAGTGAAAAATAGAAGCACTATTGCAAATCATCTGAGTTTTCCTAAAATTCTAATAGGAATTATTGGTATTCCTTAGGATGGAAAACAAATTTAAGAAAAAAAGAAATTAATTTTTAAAATATTTATTGTAATCTTTAAAGAAAAATAATTTTAAATTGTTTAAAAACACTACTATTTTATTAAATTAATAGGGATTTATATGCATTATGTATAAATTTTAATTCTTAAATTGCTTATTTTTTAAATTTGCCTAAGTGTGGAAATACCTTTAAGGTTCTGAATGAACGTAGTATTAAGTAACAGAATCATACTTGCTCTTATAATATGTAAGAACAGTTAATATAATCTTAATATAAATTTGTAAGCATTATATAAATAGTGCTCTTGTCTGTGATATGTAGAAAGTTGGTTTAAAGATAAATAACTATAAATGAGAGCATAATACTCTGAATTGCTGCTGTAATCCTGCACTTTGACAGTTGGCAATGAACTTTCATTGGTCTTCAGGAAATAACAGAAAATGTAAAAATCTTCCGATGGAAACAGCACTTCCTACCTTAAAACTTACCAAGCTAGAATGAACAACACATCTGTTATAGACCTGCCTTTCACAAATCTTTAAGGACTTGTTATTTGAAACAAGGTGAATGATGGTAGTTTCTGCTCATCTGGGTATAACGTCTGCAGCCCTTTGTGTGTATAAGTCCCAGCTGTCCACAGTTGAGTCATTAGCACCTTTCTTTTCTTTCAAGTGTGAAGGTAATCAGAGATCTGCCAGGCCTTCTGGTGTCTGTTCAGTGGATAGTTCTTCTTTCACAAATGAAGAAGTAAGATGACTGTCTTCACAAACAATGATTTTGAAGCACCTGGGATTTCCTCTAAATTCAAGCATATTGCTATAATGATCAATAAAGACATGGAATGCAGCAGCAAAAGTAAAAAATATAGGATGTTTCAGTCATGTAAGAAACTTAGAAGACTTAAAATATTCTTTTAATAAAATAACTTAAGTCCACTATTAAAAATTGCTGTATCTATATATAAGTTACAGGAAGATTATGAAGCAGCTCACACTAAAATTACGATTGCATATTGAAAATTTTCAGAAAAACTAAAAATAATACACTTCTCAAATGTATATTTCAGTCTTTACATCTTTGGAAATATGTCAAAAATTACAAATATTTTAGCTCTTAAAATGTCTTAAAATGGGGGCTGGAGTTATGGCTGCACTGAAGATTATTACCGCTGTTCTAGAGTTCTGGAGTTCAATACTCAGCAACCATAGGGCATCTCACAACAATTTATAATGGGACCCAATGCTCTTTTTTGGCTTTTAGTTAATCATGCAGACAGAAACCTCATATACATAAGATGAATGAATGAATAAATAAATAAAATGTCTAAAGAAGAGGTCAGTTGGCTCAGTTGAAAAAATGTTTTTCTATGAGTGTGAGGAATTGAGTTCTCAAATCACAGAGTATTTGTTTAGAAAAAAAAAATGCCAGCAAAGGTGGAACACATTTAAATCCAACCCTGGGAAGGCAGAGACTAGCAGATTAGGGGATCGTTGACCTCAGCTATGTTGGAATAGTCAGAGCCTGCTGTGGTAGAAGAGCTGGGTTCTGGTGCAGGCATATTGCCATGACATTACTGACTGTGTTTTTATGCTGACCTCTGGTTTGAGGATGACGATAGGTCTAGGTGCTGATTTCTGGATTGGTCTTGTTGGTTAAGTTTTCTGTTTCCTCTCTGGAATTTCAGAAAGTGTAATGCCGTTGTTGTCCTTCTTCCTGGCATGCTCAGCTAGTGTGCTCACAGGGAATGCCTGCTCATGTTGGAGACTGAGGTACTAGGGTGTGTTTGGGGAAGGAATGTTGAAGGTGATGGTGTTGTGATCCATTGGGGATGGGGTTAGGTAGGAAATGGAGACCACACCAGGTTTCTGCTACAGAGCTGGGAGGTGTGTGGCTTGTTATCTCAGGAGCAGTGGGAGAGGCATAATTTCACCTTAGCCTACTTGTTGCCCTGGGAGCAAAAGTGCTTGAGGTAGCAGGTGGTGCCTGCTGCTGTTGGGGGCTATGACAGAGACAGGAGTTAAGGGAAGGAGAATGGAAGGGGGAAAATCCGTGGGATCCACTTGAGCTAGGAGCAGAGGGCCAGGGATACTGTCACGGGGGTCGACTGTGGAGACAGGGATGAGAATGGGAGATTGGGTCTAGGAGAACACAGGGAAGATAGAAGGTCTTGTGGGCCACCTACCTGCTTTCCTGGCAGGCATGGCCTATGGTTAGTTAAGTGTGCCTGCTGGAATTGGGGCCTGGACTACAGCAACGAGTGAGGGGATGTCAGAGTGCTATGATTCATGCACAGGAGATATGGCCAGGGGCAGGCAGAGCTGCAGTGGTGCTCTGCTTCAGAGCTAGAGGCCAGACTTCCTGATTGGATTTGGAGGGGAAAAAAGAATGGTGAAGGTTCAGTTTGCTTACCTCTTTCCCTGTTCTCTTCAGCTGGTGTGCTTCCAATGAATGCTTGCGGGTATTGGAGGCTAGGATAAAGGATGAACTAGTGGCAGGAAGCTTTGGAGAGAAGATATTTGTGATTTGTTAGAGATGGAGTCATAGAGGAAAGGAAGACTACAGTAGGTCTCCTCCTATGGATCCATGTTAAGAATTGGGGGTGGGGAGCTCCAAGATGGCTGCAACCAGGGCACACCATTTCTGAAAGGCAGAAGATCTGAAACTCCAAAACTGGTGAGTGAAGGGCAGCTGAAACCAGAGCATTGGCTTTGAAGCTTCCTGAGCTAGAGGGGACAACCCATGAGCTGGGACAGATTGGATCCTGACACTCCCTGCACATCTCCAGGGTCTGAGAGTGGTGATCTAATCCCTGCATCCACAGCGTCACCTTTACTTGCTCCTCTTGCCCCTGCAGCACAGCACGGGCGGGGAGTGCATCAACATACAGGGTGCCTCCTTACTCTAATGGCCAAACAGGGGCCCAGATATGAAAGTAGAAAACTGTGGGCTCTCTGAGCTTACCGCATACACCTGCGAGTGATGTGCAAGACTCCTCAGCCCTTTCCACACATGCCTGCCAGTGAGTGCGCCTGGGCATTTTGTGAGTGAATGCTTCTGCAAGAGAGTGCATACAGAGTCCCAGATTGGGTCCTTCTGCACTAGCAATTAGACATAGGGTCCCTCCCATCCACACCCCCGCTGTGGGCAACATAGCGATCTCTAGGACCTCCTTCTCAACATTTAAACCCTATTCTGTGGCTCTCCCGGGGGAGAGGTTCAGTCAAACAATTTCTGGAGCCAAGATGGTGCAACCCAAACAGATCTGAGCACTTGGAGCACAGTACCAAGACAGGATTGTAGGTCACTGAGCTATTCAGGGCATCTGCATATCACACTGCATCCACGAAATGCACCAGCACTCCACCTGCCCTTAAGCTCATCCTTTACACTTCACCCTCCCAGGCAGATACACCTCTAGGCACACTCCTGCACGTGCACACTTGCGCCTGCCCTTAGCTGCATTTGAAACACCAATACCCACTCTCAATACGGTGGACCTCTCTTACCTTCCTGAAGAATACTCCAGACTCCACAGACAGACAGACCCAGTCTGCAGTACAGGCTTCAGGAAGAAACAGCAAAGACTACTGACCATCAGATGGCTAGAGGCAAGCTTAAGAACACATCCAACAAAATTCAGAACATCATGGCTTCACCAGCAAACACCAAAATCAATGGATGTTTTAATTCATTGGAAAAAAAAAGGAAAATGATTTTAAAGATATGCTTATCGAGTTATAAGAGGCACTTAAAGAGAAAACGAACAGAACTCCCAAATACAGGCAAAAAATAGCCACACAAATAGAGGCATATAAAGAGGAAATGAATAAAACAAAACAAAACAAAACAAACAAACAAACAAACAAAATAGATGCCATCATGAAATGACAGGAATCCGCATTCAGATAAAGGAAACAGGGAAAGACGTGAAAACAGAATTTAGAATCAATAAAGAAAACACAAATGCAGAAAACACTGGAGCTGGAGAACTTAAAGAAAAGATCAGGAACCACAAAGGTAAGCATCTCCAACAGAATACGAGAGCTGTGTCTTTGAGAAAATCAACATGATAGACAAATCCTTAGCCAAACTAACTAAAAGACAGAGAGAAAGTATCCAAATCAGTAATGAAAGGGGACTAACTACAGACATTGAGAAAATTCAAAGAATCTTTAGGCCATACTTCAAAGGCTAAATGCTACAAATTTGAAAATCTAAATGAAATGGACAGTTTTCTTCATAGATTCCATTTACCAAAGCTAAACAAAGGCCAGGTAAATAGATTTAACAGATCTATATATCCCAAGCAAATAGAAGCAGTCATCAAAAGTCTCCCTGCGAAAAAAAAAGCCCAGGGCCTGCTGGTTTCCGCACAGAATTATACCTGAAATTCAAAGAAGAGCTGATGTCAAAACTCTTCAAACTATTCCACAAAATAAAAAACAGAAGAAACATTACCAAACTCATACTATGAGGCCATAGTAACCTTGAATACCTAAACCACACAAAGACCCAACAAAAAAGGAAAAATTCAGACCTACCTCTCTTATGAACATTGATGCAAAAATACTCAATAAAAACTCTCAAACCAAATCCAAGAACACATAAAAGATGTCATTCACCGTGACCAAGTAAATTTCATCCCAGGCATGCAGGGGTTCAATCCATCAATGTAATCCACCACATAAACAAACAGAAGGAAGAAAAAAAAAACACACACATGATCATCTCCTTAGATGCTGAATAAGCATTTGACAAAATCCAACACCCATTCATGTTTAATATCCTGGAGAGATAAGGCATACAAGGTACATACCTAAACATAGTAATGACAATATACAGCAAACCTAAAGCCAACAACAAACTAAATGGAGAGAAACAAATCATGGCTTCACCAGCAAACACCAAAATCAATGGATGTTTTAATTAGAAAAACTACATCCTTCACAATTAGCCACAAAGAGTGTAAAATACCTTAGTGTGACTGTAACCAAAGAAGAAAAAGACCTGTTGGAAAAAAAAAGTCTCTGAAGAAAGAAATTGAAGAAGAAATCAGAAGATGGAAAGATCTCCCGTGCTCATGGATTGATAGGATTAACATAGTGAAAATGGTCATCCTACCAAAAGTAATCTACAGATTCAATGCAATTCCCATCAAAACACCAAGAAAATTCTTTACAGACCCTCAAAAAATATTCTCAATTTCATATGGAAAAACAACAACAACAACAAAACAGAATTGCTATAACAATCCTATACACTGACAGATCATCTGAAGGTCTCAAGCAACTATAGAGCAATAGTAATAAAAATTTCATGGTACTGGTATAGAAACAGAATGTTGTGTCAATGGAATTGAATAGAAGACCCAGAAATAAACCTACACAGCTACGGATATGTGATTTTGACAAGGAAGCCATTTATAAGAAGTGGATTTATAAATGGATATTTATAAGTAGAAATTAGTCATATAATATAGGATAAACATACTAAAATCTGTACTCCTAAAGAAGCACTTGATTGTTGACAAAGAAGACAAAACCATACAATGGACAAAAAGAAAGCATCTTCAACAAATGGTGCTGGTCTAATTGGATGTCTGAATGTAGAGAAATACAAATAGACCCATATCTATCACTCTGTACAAAACTCAAGTCCAAGTGGATCAAAGACCTTGACATCAAACCAGAGAATATAAATCTATTAGACAACAAAGTTTATAAAAGCCTAGAACTCATTGGCTAATGAGGCAACTTCCTGAACAGAAGACCAACAGCAAAGTCTTTAAGATCAAAAATAATGAATGGGATCTCATGAAACTGAAAAGCTTCTGTAAGTCACAGAACATTGTCAATAGAACAAAACAGTAGAGTAGCCTAATGATTGGGAAATATCTTCACCAACCCTATGTCAGACAAAGGGCTAATATCAAAAATATAAAAATAACTTAAGAAATTAAACACCAATAAATCAAATACTTCAATTTAAAAATGGGGCAAAGAGCTAAACCAAGAATTTACAACAGAGGAATCTCGACTGGCTCAGAATCACTTAAAGAAATACCCAGTGTCCTTAGCCATCAGAAAATGCAAATCAAAACGACTCTAATATTCTGTCTTACACCAGACAAATGGCTAAGATCAAAAACTCAAGTGACAACACATGCTGGAGAGGTTGTGGAGAAAGGGGAACCTTCCTCCATTCCTGGTGGGAATGTAAACTGGTACAACCACTTTGGAAGTCAATCTGGCGCTTTCTCAGACAATTAGGAGTAGTGCTACCTCAAGACCCAGCTATATACCACTCCTAGGTATATACCCAAAATTTGCTCAAGTACACAACAAGGACATTTGTTCAACCATGTTTGTAGCAGCTTTATTTGTAATAGCCAGAACTTGGAAGCAACCCAGATGTCCAACAACAGAGAAATGGATACAGAAATTGTGGTATTTTTACACAATGGAATACTACTCAGCAATCAAAAAGGAGGAAATCATGAAATTTGCAGGCAAATGGTGAGATCTAGAAAAGATCATTCTGAGTGAAGTATCCCAGAAGGATTAAGACAAACATGGTATATACTCGCTTATATAGACCTACAAGATATGATAAACATAATGAAATCTACACACCTAAAGGAGATAATCAAGAAAGCAGACACGGGCGAAGATGATCAGTCCTCATTTAGAAAGACAAATGGGATGTGCATTGAACGTATGACAGGAGTCTACCGCAAAAGGCATCTGAAAGACTCTACCTAGCAGTGTGTCAAAGCAGACACTAAGACTCATAACCAAACCCTTGGCAGAGTGCAGGGAATCATATGAAAGAAGGGGAGTTAGTATGATATGGAAAGGATAGGAGCTCTACAAGGACCAAATATATCCGGGCACAGGGTCTTTTCTGAGACTGGCATTCAACCAAGGACCATCTATGGATATAACCTAGAACTTCTGCTCAGATGTGGTCCGTGGTAGCTCAGTAACCAAGTAGTTTTCCAAAGTAAGGGGAACAAGGACTATTTTTAACAGGATCTCAAGGGCAGGCTCTTTGACCCCCCCCCCCCCAGGGGAGGAGCAGTCCTGTTAGGCCACAGAGGAGGACTTTGCAGCCAGCCCTGAAGGTACCTGATAAAACAGGGTCAAATGAAAGGGGAGGAGGTCCTCCCCTGTCAGTGGACTTGGAAAGGGTCAGGGAGGAGACCAGGGAGGGAGTGTGGGGTTGGGGAGGGAATGAGGGAACAGGATACAGCTGGGACACAGAGTTAACAAAATGTAACTAATAAGAAAAATAAAATTAAAAAAATAAGAAGTGCAAGGAAAAAGAGAACAGCGATTGAGAGAATGTCCAACCAATGATTGTCCTAACCTGAGACCCACCCCACAGTAGAGACCCAGCCAGTGACACTATTAATGATGCTCTGCTTTGCTTGCAAGGAGGAGCCTAACTTGACTATCCTCTGGGAGGCTTCGCCAAGCAGTGGACTTGCAGCCAAGGCATGGAGCAGAGCTGGGAGTATTGTAGAAATACTGAAATCGAAAGACTGAATGAGCTGAAGGGGATAGGAAACTCACAAGAAGACCAACAGAATCAACAAACCCAGACCCACTGGGATTTACGGAATCTGAGACATCAACTAAGGAGCATGCATTGTCTGGACCTAGGCTCCCTGCACACATGTGGCCAGTAGGTGTTTGGTCTTCTGGTGGGTCACCTTGTGAGTGGAGTGACAGGGAGGATATTTCTAACATGATGTCTATTGCCTGCTTTTGGATCACTTTCCCCGGCAGGGCTGTTTGCCTGGTTTTAGTAGATAAGCATATACTCAGGCCTGATGTGATTTGATTGCTGGGGAAGATTGATTTGGGGGTAGCATCCCTTTTCATGGGCAGAGAAGGGAGACAGGAAGGGAGAGAAGGAGGGAGGAAAGAGAGGAGAGGAGAGGAGGGGTGGTCCACTCTTGGGATGTAGTTAATAAACTTAAAAACAAAACAGCACCAGTAAATATTAACTAAGAACAGAATGCCTCAGGTAAGGATTCAGTATTATGTAATGAGAGGAAATTTCAAAGTCAAAATTACATAAATAGAACTGGAAAACTTTATATTACTGTTTATTTTAAAATTTCATTACCTAGCTGCTTCTCTATAGAATTGTACATTTATTTGTCTACTTAGTCATTTAGCTAAGTAGTTAATTTCCCTCTCTCTGTTAATTCAAATACTTATCTAAGAAAATTTACATCTTCCTAACTTGGAGTTTTTAGTTTGGTGTTATGTAATCATGTAAAGATCAGAATGGTGATGGTTTATAATCTGGTTGTGGAATTGCTGACATGAATATTCATCTAAGTATTTGAACATTATCACTTTTTTTTTTAACATGTTATCATTGGGGCCTCTAGACTAATAATGGTTTCAAAGACTAAAGCAACGGTTCTGTCAGCAAAATTTTTGCCACTCAAAGTGGAAAATTAAATCTGATCCCCAGCATCCCCAGAAAATATTGGCATGGTGACGTGCATCTGTAATCATAGTCGTAAAGAAGTAGAGACAGGAGAATCCTTGGAGATTGTGGGTCACTCTGTGGTTAAAAGTTACACCTCCACACCCAGTGAGCGAAAAACAAGGTGTAGTTCAGTACCCAGCAGCCATCGTTGGCCTGAATTTGCACATGTGCTCATTCACGCACACATACACCAACACACCCATCCACCTCCCCCACAAAGAACGTTGGAGTTTGTAGGTTTCAATTGTGTAAACACAATTTAACAGATTTAATTTACAACCGAATGTTATGCCTCTGTAGTTTCCTTTGATTTTATTCGCTTGGCACCAAAAAAAGTTATAATCATGAAAATTTACCAAATGAAAATTTTCTTTCTGGAGTTATAATGAATATCACAGTGACTCAAAGTGAAGTAGGATATGAAATATAAAATTTATTCATAGAATCTCTTCGTCCATTTATCTTAATTCAGTTTTAAAGGTAGCAGATATATTTTCAGGTGACTAACATGAATTAAAAAAAATCAGTATGCTGAGTTAAAAAATATTGATCATCTTCAACCAATAAAGGTGGATATAACAGAATAAGAGCTGATGTGTTGTTGATACTGAAGCTTGTCATTTCTATGTAATAGAGAATTAAAAATGGTTGTCAGAGTGATTGCATGATAGGATTAACAAGGCTTCTCTTTTGGAAAAATGAAAGTTAAAATTCCCTCTGCTTAAAAATGGCACTGCCTTATACACAGAAAATCTTTAGTATATAAGAAGACTACTACTATTAATAAATCAAGCAGAGGTTCAATATAAATAGTCAATATTAAAAAGAAGTATTTGCAGAGTACAAATTTTTTATTTTGCATTTTTATTTGTATTTTGTATAAATAAAATGTATTTTATTTGCAGAAAATAGCTGCAAATAATTGGGAAAAGGAGAAGAAACATTTTATAGTAGATACAGGTAAATAATTGAGTCAGTGTATCAAATATTCAAGAAATGTTGACACAGAACTGATAATGGAAATTAATTGTTTCCATTGAAACACTCCTGATACATTTGGATCGTGTTAAAAGTAGCTACTGTAAAACATACCAAGACACACAATTTATAAATTATTATCCCCCTGGGATTTCCTGAACTCTGAGATGAGTGATCACCTTCTGTGTCATGTATGGCTGTGGGTCCCTATATTTGTTTCCATCTGCCGCTGGAGGAGGCTTCAGTAATTTTAGCTAAACAAAGCACTGATCTATGAGTAGAGGAAATACATAAGGGTCATTTTATTACTCAACTTGCTTTTCCTCTTTTAGAGCAGTACTATTTGGTACTCCCTTAGGTCCAGGTCCATAGGCTATCTAGTCTCAAGTTCTTAGTCATCCAAGCAGTGTCAGATGTGGGGACATAAAGATTGTAAGATCAAGAGGAAAAAAGAACAAAAAGAAAACAGTCCCTCTAAATGAACATCAACAAAGCTTATAAGAGCGCACCGAGAATGAGGCAGCATGTGCAGGGCCAGACGTCTGTGCCAGATCCTATACTTACATATAATGGTCTTCAGTACAGTGTTTTCAAGCTATTCCTCTGGAGCAAACGAGTTAGTCTTTGGTTCTTGTAACTCCTCTCAGAGTCTTCTCTTTTTGCTGGTTTGTTTTGTTCAGCTAGAAAGTGATAGTTTTGTTTTATATTATATTTTATTATTTTTATGTATTTTTAAAAGTGAATGAATGAATGAACTTAGAAAATAGAGGGAAATTTAACAGCTGAATAACTGAACTGTCAATTATACCTATCTGGAGAAGGAGAATCAGTTTTCTCCAATAGAGTGACACTGAGCATGTCAGCCACTCCAGGACTGCCTCATGTTCATGAGTAGTTGACCAACATATAATGGACTGCATAGTTTTTCGTTTGTTTGTTTTGTGTGTGTGGTGTGTGCTTTTATTTGTTCACAGTTTGGTTTTGCTTTTGTCTGTCTGACTGTTAGCTTTTGTTTTCCTTCCTTTGTAAGTGGTTTTATTTTGCTTTTTTTGGCTTGGATTGTCTTGTTGTTGTATTGAATCCTAATAAAATGTAATAATAATAATAATACAAATTTTAAAAAAGTCCCCTTCCAAAACAGTAGGTCATGGGAATCTACTTAAATACAAGAGTATATTATCCACATGCCTAAGACCCTACACATACATGCACATACATGCACACACACAAGCACACATGCATACACACTACTGTCTGAATGCATAACTGTAAGTTAACATTCTATTTAAGACTTCAGAACCAGTAAGGACTGTACATGTGTAGGAGATCATGTAGGTTTTCTGGCTACTGAACGCAGGGATTTGAGATTGATATACAAGGCTTTCTGTATTCTTTCTGTCTCTGTCTGTGTGTATATGAATGTGTTTAACTGATTTAAAAACCTAATACCTAGGATCAAAGACATCTATAATAATCTTTATTCAGTTTGAGAGGTTTGTCCAAAGGAAATAGTGTTAAATGATGTTTGAGGTGAAATATGAAGTGTTGTGAAAATTATTCAAAACATCTCTTTACTTGGACTCAGGATCCAACTTTGAGTATCTTCAGGTTTAACCCCTAAAATGGAGCAGCACTTAAGATATGCAAATGAATCTTAGCAAACTGTCTCTGCTACAATGGCCCAACCCAATGTTGAGAGTATGAAGAGTTTTCTCCACCTAACAAACACATGTCTGTCTGTGAGTACAATGCTTCCTTTGAAACCTTAACTTTCTTTTACATTTCCATTGCGAATCCAAAATAACATAAAATAACTATTAACTGTGTATTATAAGAAATAGTTTAAGTCTCTTGGCTGACATGGTTCAGTTTCTTCTCTTGAGTACAATTTAAGTACAATTTGAGGATAAAAATAAACTTGGCATTCTGACTTATTTTAAATAATTTCCACATATTTGTCTAAAGGGATATGCATTTTAACTTCCCTAAACTGACTTAAAATGAACTTACTCTTTTCCCATGAATTCTACTGCATGATTCATAACATGAATGCCTTTATTTACTATACTTGATTGCAACACATAAAATTACTATGACATGTTAATTTATTTCTTATTGTCCTTGTCTTCCTGATTTAAAAGCAGAGCCATGATAGCATGAAAAGGCACCTGTCACTGATGCATAAGTTTTAACTGTGTCATGGAATAATTAAGGAATATTTCATTTTATTTCCATAAAACCAAGGAAAGCTATGGCGTACAAACAGAAATATCATTAACTCCATGTCCATAGAAAAAGAACACATATTCTAAATTATGTTTTATTGAAAATACATTTTCTTTTTTTTAACCTTTTTCTTCCTTTTTTTAAATTTTTCTTTATTAATTACACTTTACTCACTTTGTATCCCCCCGTGGTTCCCTCCTTCTCCCATCCCAACCCCTCCCTTCCTCCACCCTCTGCCTGCATGCCCCTCCCCAAGTCCACTGATAGGGGAGAACTTCTTTTCCTTCCTTCTGATCCTAGTCAATTAGGTCTCATCAGGAGTGGCTGCCTTGACCTCTTCTGTGGCCTGGTAATGCTGCTTCCCCCTCAGGGGGAGGAAATTAAAGAGCAGGCCAATCAGTTCATGTCAGAGACAGTCCCTGTTCCTATCACAATGGAACCCACTTGGATACTGAATTGCCATGGGCTACATCTGTGCAGGGGTCTTAGGTTATCTCCAGGGGTAGTCCTTGGTTGGAATAGCAGTCTCAGGAAAGAGCCCTGTGCTCAGATTTTTTTGGTTCTGTTGTTCTCCTTGTGGAGTTCCTGTCCTCTCCAGATCTTACTATTTCCCACTTCTTTCCTAAGATTCCCTGCACTCTGCCCAAAGGTTGCCCATAAGTCTCAGTATCTACATTGATAGTCTGCAGGGCAGAGATTTTCAGAGGTCCTCTGTGTCAGGCTCCTGACTTGTTCCTTCTTTTCTCCTTCTTATGTCCAGCCTCTTTGCCTTTCTGGATAGGAATTGAGAATTTTAGCAAGAGTCCTCCCTCTTAATTAGTTTCTTTAGGTGTACAGATTTTAGTAGTTTTATCCTATATTATATGTCTATATGAGTGAGTATATAACGTGTGCATCCCTCTGCTTCTGGGATAGCTCACTCAGGATGATCTTTTCCAGATCCCACCATTTACCTGCAAATTTCATGATTTCCTTGTGAAAATACATTTTCAAACATAATATTGTCTTATTAATGTTTTCACTCCCTTTATTTCCCACAGATCCTTCCCATTTCCACTCACATCCAGATCCACTGTTTTGTCTGTCATTAAAAACAGGCTTCTAATGGATAGTGATTAATATAATACAATATAATGTAATAACGAAAGATCTAACACATTTTAATTTAACAAAGCAATCAAAGAGAAGGAAAGGAGTTCAAGAGAAGTCACAATAACTAGAAAATTTCTCATTTGCACATTCAGGAATATCATAAAATGCTAAACATAAATTTATAGTATGTGTGAATAGCGTATATACACACATACCATATGTATGTATTCATACATATATACATACATATATATATATACATGCATACATATATACATACATATATACATACATATATACATGCATACCTTGGTACATACATATATGTATACATGCATACATATATACATACATACACACATACATATATACATGCACACCTTGGATACAGTGAAAGTCCTTCCTTATCCTCTGTGTGCTTATATGGACTTTGATCATGTTTAGAAGGCTTAGGTTTCTTAGTCTCCTTTATTACCTCTGGCTGGTGCAGTATTTCTGACTGTTCTTCCACAGGTTTCTCTGAGTCCTGAGAAGATGGATTTGATGAAAACATCCCAGATAACGCTAAGTATTCCAAGGTCTCTCACTCTCTGCATATTTTCTGAATTTGGGTCTCTATATATTCTTTGAAACGTCTTCAGGAGGAAGCATCTCTGATGATGGCTGAGGAAGACCCTCACTTGTCAGTGTGTAGGATGTCATCAGAAGTATTTTTATTGCTACCTTATTTTAGTATAACAGCAGTATTTGGTTTTATCATTGATCTCTGGACTATATGCAAGGATCTTGTTTAGCTAAGCATTGTCAGGCATGGAATCCATCTTTGCTTAAAAGCAACCCACAGCAACCAAAGTGCTATATTTTGTTACACTGAAAAGGCTCTCTTCCCTTTCTTGACCTAAAAATTTTTGTTCTACCAGTCAGTTAAATTTGTATATCACAGCATTTGACATAATGCAGGTATTTCATAAAAGTTAGTTTATTTAATATTTTGAGGAATGAGCTTCATTTTTATGCAGCCAGTTATCATACTATTAAAATAATATACAAAATGGAAGATGATCATTTCTACTTTTGTAGAGAATTTATAGATCCGAGTAAAGGAATCCCTGAAAGTCATAATTAAGGATATTTTAAGTTTTCTCTGAAATAATATAGTATTTAATAATAATACCTACTAAATTTTTTGGTCTAAAGTTCTGTGTGACTCCTAAAAAAGATTAATAATTTTGAATAATGTCACTTTGAAGTTTCACATCAAGTTTTCAAAGCCAGAGAAAGAACAGAGTCAAGAGGCACTGCTCTCGCCACAAATTGACCTCTTGGCCGCTTCCTTCACATCCTTGTTCCTCAGGCTGTAAATAAGAGGGTTCAGCATGGGGATGACCAAGGTGTAAAACACAGCAGAGAGCTTTTCCTGTTCCATCTAGTACTGAGAGCTCAGCTGCATAAAACTAAAAGTCAAAGATCCATAAGATAATGTCACAGCTGTCAGGTGAGAGGCACAAGTGGAGAAGGCTTTGCGCCTTCCTTCAGCTGAACGGATTCTTAAGATGGAAATAATAATGTGGATATAGGACCCCCTCATGATGATGAAAGTGCAAATAGGTGGATCCTGAGGAAGTGCTATTCCTAGTTATCTGAGAAAGCACCAGATGCTTTCCAGAGTGGTTTGTACAAGTTTACATTCCCTCCAGCAATGGAGGAGGGTTCCCCTTTCTCCACAACCTCTCCAGCATGTGTTGTCTCTTGAGTTTTGGATCTTAGCCATTCTGATGGGTGTAAGGTAAAATCTTAGGGTTTTTTTTGATTTGCATTTCCCTGATAGCTAATGAGGTTGAGCATTTCTTTAAGTGTTTCTCTGCCATTCGATATTCCTCTGCAGAGAATTCTCTGTTTAGCTCTGTACCCCATTTTTTTAATTGGATTACTTGATTTTTTAACTTTGATTTGTTTAACTTCTTCAGTTCTTTATATATACTGGATATTAGCCCTCTATCAGATATAGGGTTGGTGAGGATCCTTTCCCAATCTGTAGACTGTCGTTTTGTTCTGAGGACAGTATCCTTTGCTTTACAGAAGCTTTTCAGTTTCATGAGGTCCCATTTATTGATTGTTGATCTTAGAGCCTGTGCTTTTGGTGTTCTGTTCAGGAAGTTGTCTCCTGTGCCAATGAGTTCAATGGTATTCCCCACTTTTTCTTCTAAGCGGTTTAGTGTGTCTAGTTTTATGTTGAGGTCTTTGATCCACTTGGACTTTAGTTTTGTGCAGGGTGAGAAGTATGGATCTATTTGCATTTTTCTACAGGTAAACTTCCAGTTAGACCAGCACCATTTGTTGAAGATGCTGTCTTTTTTCTTTGAATGGATTTGGCATCTTTGTCAAAAATCAGGTATCCATAAGTGTGTGGATTTATGTCAGGGTCTTCTATTCAATTCCATTGATCTACCAGTCTGTTTCTATGCCAGTACCATGCAGTTTTTAGTGCTGTTGCTCTATAGTGCAGCTTGAGATCAGGGATGGAGATACCTCCTGAAGATCTCTTACTGTAGAAAATTGTTTTAGCAATTCTGGGTTTCTTGTTGTTCCATATGAAGGTGAGAATTTTTCTTTCAAGGTCTGTAAAGAATTGTGTTGATAATTTGATGGGAGTTGCATTGAATCTGTAGATTGCTTTTGGTAAGATGGCCATTTTTACTATGTTAATCTTGCCAAGCCATGAGCATGGCAGACATTTCCATCTTCTCATATCTTCTTCCAGTTCTTTCTTCAGAGACTGGAAATTTTTTTTTTCATACAAGTCTTTGACTTGCTTGGTTAGGTTCACACCAAGGTACTTTATGTCCTTTGTGGCTATTGTGAAGGGTGTTGTTTCCCTAATTTCTTTCTCGGTCCTTTTGTCCTTTGTATACAAGAAGGCTACTGATTGTTTTTTTTAGTTAATTTTGTATCCAGCCACTTTGCTGAAGGTGTTAATCAGCTGTAGGATTTCCCTGGTAGAGTTTTTGGGGTCACTCAGCTATCCCACTCCTAGGCATATATCCAAAAGATTCTCAAGTACACAATAAGGACATTTGCTCAACCATGCTTGTAGCAGCCTTATTTATAATAGCCAGAAGCTGGAAACAGCCCAGATGCCCCTCAGTGGAGGAATGGATGCACAAATTGTGGTATATCTACACAATAGAATATTACTCAACAATAATAAACAAGGAAATAATGAAATTTGCAGGTAAATGGTGGGATCTGGAAAAGATCATCCTGAGTGAGCTATCCCAGCAGCAGAGGGATGCACATGGTATATACGCACTCATACAAACATATAATATAGGATAAACCTACTAAAATCTATACACCTAAAGAAACTAATTAAGAGGGAGGACTCTTGCTAAAATGCTCAATTCCTATCCAGAAAGGCAAAGAGGCTGGACATCAGAAGAAGGAGAAAAGAGGGAGAAAGTCAGGAGCCTGACACAGAGGACCTCTGAAAATCTCTGCCCTGCAGACTATCAATGTAGATACTGAGACTTATGGGCAACCTTTGGGCAGAGTGCAGGGAATCTTAGGAAAGAAGTGGGAAATAGTAAGGTCTGGAGAGGACAGGAACTCCATAAGGAGAGCAACAGAACCAAAAAATCTGAGCACAGGGCTCTTTCCTGAGACTGCTATTCCAACCAAGGACTATGCATGGAGATAACCTAAGACCCCTGCACAGATGTAGCCCATGGCAATTCAGTATCCAAGTGGGTTCCATTGTAATAGGAACAGGGTCTGTCTCTGACATGAACTGATTGGCCTGCTCTTTAATTTCCTCCCCCTGAGGGGGAAGCAGCATTACCAGGCCACAGAAGAGGACAAGGCAGCCACTCCTGATGAGACCTAATTGGCTAGGATCAGAAGAAAGAAAAAGAAGTTCTCCCCTATCAGTGGACTTGGGGAGGGGCATGCAGGCAGAAGGTGGAGGAAGGGAGGAGGGAGGGAACCACGGGGGGGGATACAAAGTGAGTAAAGTGTAATTAATAAAGAAAAATAAAATAAAAAAAATAAAAAAGATAGTGCAAATAGCAATCACTCCAGACAAGACCAAAAGCAGCATCTCATTGATGTGCGCATCCGAGCATGAAAGCTTCAGAGGAGGAGGAATGTCACAGAAGAAATGATTCACAATGTTTGGACCACAGAAGTCCAGTCTGAGTAGACCTATTGTGTCAGTCATGGAATTAATGAGGCCACCCATGTAACATGCAAGAACCACCTGAGTGCAAAGGCTGTGGGTCATAATAACTGTGTACATTAAGGGGTTTGCAATAGCCACATAGCAATCATAAGCCATCATAGACAGGAGAATGACTTCTGTGTTTCCATAAATAACAAAAAAGAAACACTGTAGAATACAGGCAAAGTATATGCTAGCCTTGTGTTCTGCTAAATAGTTGATGAGGATCTTAGGAGCAATGACAGTAGAGTAGCAGATATCACAGAAAGTGAGGTTACTAAGGAAGAATTACATTGGTGTATGAAGTTGGGTGTTCAACCAAATCAAGATAATTATCCCCCAATTACCCACAAGGATGGTCAAATAAAGTAGGCTGAAAATCAAGAAGAGAGGTGCCTGCCAATTAGGGTTTCCAGTTAAGCCTGCCAGTCTGAATTTTTTCACACCTGTGTGATTCCATGTTGCCATGGTTCAGTACTCTACAGGTCCTTAGTTTCAAAAATAATCATGACACATAAATAAATTATAGGAAGCATTTTATCCAGGATCTGATATTCATCATGGTGACAGAGAGTTACCCTGTAGTAGACAAATAAAAGAGAGAAATATCAGCAGTAGACAACTTGTCTTTTACAAAATGTATACATTGGGACACAAAGGATTGCAAATCATATTAGTTTATTCTCTGTTATCAATTACCTCAGAATAGTAAAGGAAAACTCTTGTGTTACAAAACTCTCAGTTGGTAGAATTGTAATTTGAATTTAGAGTGTGGTACTAAATCCCTATATTATTCTCTCACACCTGTGAGCCACTTGCTCATGTGGAATATAAGCTTGCTACAGTCATGTGACTACATAAACATTCCAAAGTATTTCACATTTATTAACATAGAAGACTGCTTTCAATATCATGTCACCTCCCTTTTCCAAATACCTCACCTCAAATATGACCTCACTTTTTCCATGGATCTCTGCATCCTCTGATTAATGGCATCCTATAGAGATCCCCTGAGCCAAGATATGGGGATGACTCTAGCTGGGACCCCTAGTAGTGGAGGTCATGGAGACTAAAGAGGCCACCCTCTAACTAGACAGGACTCCTAATGGAGGAAAGTGGAACACCAACCCACCCAAAAAAACTTTATCTTGCCTACAAGATGTGCTGGGATAAAGACATAGCAAAGATGGAGAGAATGTTTGGTTCCTTGGTTCATATTTTCTATTTTATCTTCTGGTCTGTGTGGACTGTGCTTGAGAATAGGGTCTCCATCTGAGTTGGAGGCAAGATCTAGGGGAGAGAGAAGGTGAGATGGGAACTGGGAGGATGTGAGAGAGAAGGAGCTGAGGTGGGTATGTATTGTATGAGAGAGAAAAATCAAATAAATAATTAATATCCTTAGGAAACTAAAGAAAAAGAAAAAGAAAGAAAGAAACAAAAAAAGAAAGAAAGAAACAAAGAGAAAGGGAGGAAGTAAGGAAGGTAGAAAAAAGGAAGAAAAATAAATTGCTTGTTCATAGTACTAAGAAATGTGAGGAAAGTATGTGAATAATTTATTTCTCCAATATTTACCTTAATTATTATCAAATTGAAGGTGGATCACTTCAAAATAAATTAGGTGAAGTTGTACCTTATCCTTTTGATAAAAAATGTAGACAATTGCAGGTTTTAATTTTTCACACAATTTATTTCCTCCTGATAAATATATGGATGTCCTGAATTATTTTGTCATTGTTAATATTGAAAACAACACTAACAGAATGCAAAAAGAAAATCGAACTAAAATATGAAGGCAAGAATTGTCATATAATGACACTTTTGATACTTAATCATCCTTTAAAAAAAAAGAACAAATAAAAATGTTGGTTTGGGAGGAGACAAGGGAGGGGGCCACAGCTGAGATACAAATTGATAATTGTAATAAATGGTAATAATAAAAAATATTAATTTATTTATTTTTATAATTTTTATTTTTTATATTAATCACAGGTTATTTACTTTGTATCCCAGCCATAGCCTCCTCCCTCATTCCCTCCCAGTCCCTCCCTCCCTCCCTCATCTCCACCGTGCCCCTTTCCAAGTCCACTGATAGGGGAGGACCTCCTCCCCTTTCATCTGACCCTGTTTTATCAGGTATCTTCAGGACTGGATGCAAAGTCCTCCTCTGTGGCCTAGCAGGACTGCTCCTCCCTTGCGGGGTGGGGAGGTCAAAGAGCCTGCCATTGAGTTCCTGTCAGAAATAGTCCCTGTTCCCCTTACTATGGGAAACCAATTGGTTACTGAGCTACCACCGGCTACATCCGAGCAGAGGTTCTAGGTTATATCCATACATGGTCCTTGGTGGAGTGTCAGTCTCAGAAAAGACCCCTGTGCCCAAATATATTTGGTCCTTGTGGAGCACCTATCGTTTCCACGTCATACTAACTCCTCCTTCTTCATATGATTCCCTGCATTGTGCCGAAGTTTTGGTCATGAGTCTCAGTATCTGCTTTGATACGCTGCTAGGTAGAGTCTTTCAGAAGCCCTCTGCAGTAGGCTCCTGTCCTGTTACTTGTTTTCTCCTACATCCAATGCATTTCCAATTTGTCTTTCTAAGTGAGGCTTGATCATCTTACCCCGTGTCCTGATCTGTGTGGACTGTGCTTGAGAATAGAGTCTCCAGCTGAGTTGGAGGCAAGATCTAGGGGAGAGAGAAGGTGAGATGGGGAACTGGGAGGATGTGAGAGAGAGGGAGCTGAGGCTGGTATGCATTGTATGAGAGAAAAAAAATCAAATACATAAAAAGAAAAAATAAAACCTAAAAAAAAAAAAACAACAAAAAACCAAGTCAACGTGCTTAAATGAGTATGAAATTCTTTCACAGTCATTTTATGATTCCAGGACAACAATCAGAATACATGCTTATGAATGAACAGGAAAACAGTGAATGTGCTTACAACCTTTAAACATTTTTTTCACTGTAGTTAAAAAAGGAACCCTTGAAGAAGCTTACCAAATGAGCTAATGATCACCAAAATTTTGTTACAATAATACACAGAGAAAGAGCTGTTCATGTAAACAAACATGCAACCTCAAAACATATGATCATATTGACAAGTAATTTTTATAAAGTGTAATGTGTAAATGCATTTTTATGTATTATTAATTAGAATTAATATATTATACATGAATAAACAAGATATACTGTACAAGAGTTACATATGCATTCAAATTTATGTTAATTTATAGATGCACTTATACTTTAAAACAATACACACTGACTAGTTAATAATTGAAAAACAAATGAAGAAAAATATCACACATTAATGGGATTATAAAATTTGATATTGAAGGATATTCTGCATTTAAGCCCTACAATAAATATCAATAACAAAATAAATGAAATGAAATTACAAATCAGAAATTCTACCTTAAAATATGTACATTATAGTGAAGAATTGAGCAGCTGTAACAAAAAGTGTGACCTCTCTTAAAATGAGAACTATGAACATCCACTAGGATGGAAAACAAATGGAAAAAATAAAATAATTCCTATAATATTTTTTAAAAGAAATATAGATCTAAATTGTTTAAAAGTACTATTATCTTATTAAATTGAAAATAAATCATATGTATTAAATATAATTATAATTATTAAATAAGGTAGTTCTGAAATTTAAATAAGTGTTCAAATATCTCTAAAGTGCTGTATATAGTATTAATTAATAAAAAATAGTTGTACATACCATATGCAATAAATGATAATATAAGTATATTATGAATTTTAATCATCACTTAAATAGTGCTCTTGCTTATGAGATATAGAGGGTTGAAATTTAAATAGCCTACAAATTAGAACATAGTGTTCTAAATTGTTCATCTGATGCTGAAGTTGGACAATTGGCAATAGTTTCATTACTGTTCAGAAAATAACGGAAAATGCCAAATCTCTCAATGGAAACATAGCACTCCTTACTTACAATTTACCAAAGCTTGAATGGACAACCCATGTGCTGCAAAAGAGCTGAATTTCACAACTCTTTATTATTTGGAGCAGGGTTGCCGATGGCGGGTTCTACTCTACTGGGGACAGAATCTGTAGCCCCTTGTGTGCTTGTACCCTCCGTTGTCCACAGTTGATTCATTAGCACCTTTCTTGTCTCCCAAGTGCAAAAGTAATTAGAAAGCTGCCAGGTCTTCTGGTGTCTGTTTAATGGATCCTTCTTTCACAAATGAAGAATTGAAACAGTATCGTTCACAATGTTTTAAAGGCAGAGTGATTTTCTCTACCTTCAGGCCTCTTGTTATAATAAAGACATGGAATATAGCAGCAGGAGTTGAAAAAAAAAAGGGATGTTCCAGTGACATGTCAGCCACTTGGAGGACTGTTAAAGGATTCTGCTAATAATACAACTTAAGTTCATTATATTTCCCCAAAGCTGCTGTAACTATACATATTCTTTCTAAGCAATTTTCATTTTTTAGACATCAAATAAGGTTTTAGAGTAACATATTCTAAAACTTTATTAATAATAATAATTATTATTATTTATAATTTATTCACTTTGTATCTCAGTTGTATCCCCTTCACTCATCTTCTCCCAGTCCCTCCATCCCTCCTCCTTCCTCCCACATCCCTGTTCACTAGGCCACTGATAGGGGAAGTCCTCTTCCCCTATTGGCTGACCCTAGCCTATCAGGCCCCATAAGGACTGCCTGGATCCTTTGCCTCTGTGGGCTGGTTAGGTTGCCTCACCAGGGAGGACTGGTCAAGGAACGGGCAAGCCAGGTCATGTCAGAGACTGTTCCCTCTCCCCTTAGTAGGTAACCCATGTGAAGACTGAGCTGTCTGTGGACTACATCTAACAGGGCATCCAGGCCCTCTCTATGCATGGTCTTTCCTTGATGTCTCAGTCTCTGCAGTTCCCCATGGATTTTTTTTTTTTTTAGCTTTGTTGGTCACCTTGTGTGGCTCTTGTTCCCTCTGGGTCCATCTATACCACTCTTCTTCCATAAGACTCCCTGTGCTCTGTCCATAGTTTGGCTATGAGTCTCTGCATCTGCTTTGATCCCCTGCTGGGCGGAGTCTTTCAGAGGATATCTGTGGTAGGCTCTCTTCCTGTTCCCTCTCTCCCACCTTGTCAGGGTTGCATCCCATTTTTTTCTTCTGAATAAAAATTAAGAATTTTATCTAGGGTGCTCCTGTTTTGCTTCTTTAGGACTATAGATTTTCGTATGATTATCCGATATTATATGGATAATTTCCACTTGTAAGTGAGTATATACTTCTGCTTTTGTGGTATCTCACTCAGGAAGATATTTCCTAATCCCATCCGTTTGCCTGAAAATTTCATGATTTCCTTGTTTTTAATAGCTGAGTAGTATGCCATTGTGAAAATGTTCCACAGTTTCTCTATATATTCTTCAGCTGAGAGACATCTAGGTTGTTTCCAGATTTTGGCAATTAAGAATAAAGCTGCTCTGAACACAAATGCCCTTGTTGTATGATTGAGTATCTTTCAGATATATGCCCAAGAGTGGTATAGCTGAGTCTTGAGGTAGCACTATTCCCAGTTTTCTGAGAAAGAGCCAGATTGATTTCCAAAGTAGTTGTTCAAGTTTACATTCCCACCAGCAATGGAGGAGGGTTCCTCTTTCTCCACATCCTCTCCAGCATGTGTGGTCCCTTGAGTTTGGATCTTAAGCATTCTGATGGGTGTGAGATGGAATCTCAGAGTCATTTTGATTTGCCTTTCCCTGATGACTAAGGACAGTGAGCATTTCTTCAAGTGTTTCTCTGCCATTCCATATTCCTCTGTTGAGAATTCTCTGTTTATTTATGTACCCCATTTTTAAATTGAATTATTTGGTTTGTTGGAGATTAACTTTTTGAGGTCTTTATATATTCTGGATACTAGCCATCTGTCAGCTGTTGGGTTGGTGAAGATCTTTTCTACATGTAGACATCCAGTTAGACCAGATCCATTTGTTTAAAATGCTATCTTTTTCCCAATGGACCTAATAGATGTCTACAGAACTTTTCAGTTTTTCAGCACCTCACAGAACCTTCTCCAAAACTGTCCATATACTCACATAACAAGCCTCAACTGATACAAGAGGATTAAAATCATCTCTTGTATCGTATCAGACCACCAAGGTCTAAAACTTGCCCCCAACAGTAACAGAAACAGCAAAAAGCGTAACATGCATGGAAACTGAACAACTTTCTACTCAAGGACATCTAGGTCAGGGAAGAAATAAAGAAAGAAATTAAAGATTTCCCATAAGCCAATGAAAATGATGGCACAACTTCCCCAAACTTATGGGACAAAATGAAATTAAGAGGAAAGTTCATAGCACTAAGTGCTTTCATAAAGAAATACAAGACATCTCATACAAAGAACTTAACTGCACACCTGAAAGCTCTAGGAAACAAACAAAAAACAAAACAAACAAACAAAAAAAAAACAAAAAAAGAAGAAGAAACAGACACACCCAAGATCTGTAGACTGCTGGAAATAACAAAACTCAGAGTGAAATCACTAAACTAGAAACAAAGACCAGGGAACAGGACAGGAGCCTACCAGAGAGGGCCTCTGAAAGACTATATCCAGAAGAGTATCCAAACAGATCCTGAGAATCATAGCCAAATTTTGGGCAGAGTGCAGGGAATCTTACGAAATAAAGATCTGGAGAGGACAGGAACTCCACAAGGAGACCAACAGAACCAAAAAATCTGGGCCCAGGGGTCTTTGCAAATATCAGTTCTCCAAAAAGGACCATGAATGGAGTTAACCTAGACCCCTTTCTCAGATGTAGCCCATGACAGCTCAGTCTTCAAGCAGGTTTCCTAGTTAAGAGAGCAGGATCTGTCTCTGTCATGAACTCAGTGGCAAGAACTCTTTGATCATCTCTTCCTCGGGGGAGTGCAGCTATACCATGTCACAGAGAAAGACAATGCAGCCAATCCTGATGAGACCTCATAGGCTAGGGTCAGATGAAAGGAGAGAACCTCCCTATCAGTGGACTGAGGGAGGGATATGAGAGAAAAAGAGGTAGGGAGGGTGGGATTGGGAGGAAATGAGGGAGGGGGCTACATCTGGGATACAAAGTGAATAAATAGGTCTTATTTCAAAAGCTTATATGCAAGAACAGTTGAAAATCTAAAGAAATAGATGATTTTCTTGATAGATTTCATTTATCAAAGTTGAATCAAGATCAGTTAATAAATTAAATAGTCCTCTATACCCGAAGGAAACAGAAGCTATTTTCAAAAGTCTTCTATCCAAGAAAAACCCCAGGCCAGAAGGTTTCAGCTCAGAATTCTACCAGACCTTCAAAGAAGAGCTAATACCAATACCCTGCCTCTGTGGTTCCTGTCTGAATTCTTGAAATTTTCATTTCCAAATCCCCCCAGTTTGTGCTATCTTTATTGATTGTGTTTCCATTTTATGGTCTTGAAAAGTTTTATTCATTTCCTTCAACTTTTTCTCAGATTTGTTTAAGGGATTTATTCATTCTCTTTTTAAGGAACGCTATCATCTTCATGTAGTTGGTTTTATGATATATTTCCTGTTCTTTTCCTGTACTGGAATGATCAGGGCCAAATGTTGCATGTAGAATGGCTTAACTCTAATGGACACATCACACTGGCTTTTATTGACGTGGGCTTATACTGGCCTCTAAGCATCTGGCCTGGAGATGAGCATAGTTTTAGGTGCTGTTCTGAATTTGTCTTTGTTGGTTAGGTGTTCTGTTCTTCGATTTCCATTTTCTTGTTGGATTTTAACAAAGCGTGATGACTATATATTGCCCGTTTTCTAGGCACTCTCACAGGGAATGCCTGCTGGTGTTAGAGGCTGAGATCCTAGGATGAGTTTTGTCTCATTTAATTTGTGTTGTTGGGTTAACCTCAATGTCAAATTTTATGTTTCTATAAATATTGTCTGATATTTTACTTCATTTGCCTTTCAAATTTATATTATAAACTAGTCAGTGTGAGTTGTTTCAAAGTATATATACATCTATAAACATAAATTTATGTAATTATAAAATTATATGTGTAGTAATTCTTACACAATTTAATTAGAAGTTTATTTGTGTCTAAAACATAAATGATACAGTAATAATATATAAATACACTTAAATTCAATACTTTATAAAACATTTATACCTTCTCAATAGTTCCATAAATTACAAATGTAAACTATTTGCAGGTGGCCTTGCCTCTCCTACTGCATCTGAAGACCAGTTCAAAGAGTCTCATTCCCAGCTCTGCAGCAGAAAACCTGAGATAGTCTCTCTTTCCTAACTGAACCCATCCCCAGTGGATCACAAGGTCTTCACTATTAACATTCCTTGCTGTCCTGTTCTTCCTCTTTAACTGTTTGCAGTTTCCCTTGTCCCTCCTATGTTCTCCTCCCCTTCTATCTGACCCTAGCTTATCAGGTCTCATCAAGGCTGGCTGCTTCATCTTCTTCTCTGGCTTGGCAAGGCTGCACCACCAGAAGGAAGTGATTAAAGAGCTGGCCACTGATTTCATGTCAGAAACAACCCCTGCTCCCCTTACTAGCAAACCCACTTGGAGACTGAGCAGCCAATGGGCTTCCTTGAATAGGTGGCCTAGGTCATCTACAGTGTGGTCCTTAGTTGCAGTATCAGTCTCTGCAGGCTCCTCTGGGCCTAGGTAATTTGATTCTGTTGTTCTCCTTTTGGAGTTCCTGTCCTCCCCAGGTCTATCTCCCTCTTCTTCTGTAAGGATTCCAGCACTCTACCCAAAGTTTGGCTATGAGTCTCAGTGTCTCCTTCAATACTCTGGTGGGTAGAGTATTTCAGAGGTCCTCTGTGGAAAGTTCTTGTTCTGTTGCTTGTCTTCTACTTCTGATGTCTCTCCTGTTTTCCCTTCTGAATGAGGATTAAACATTTTCCCTAGGGTCCTCCTTGTTGTTTGGCTTCTTTACAGCTATAGAGTTTAGTATGTCTATCCTACATCGTAAGGCTAATAACCACTTATAAGTGAGGATATACCATGTGTGCCTTTCTGCTTCTGGGTTACCTCACTCAGGATGAGTTTCCACCATTTGCCTGCAAATTCCATGATTTCCTTGTTTTTCATTGCTGAGTAGTATTCCATTGAATAAATGTACCACAATTTCTGTATCCATCCTTCCACTGAGGTACACTTAGGTTGTTTCCAGATTCTGGTTATTACAAATAGTGTTGCTGCGAAAATGTTGAGCAAATGTCCTTATTGAATGGTGGGGCATATTTTGGGTACATACCTAGAAGTGGTATAGCTAGATCTTGAGGTAGCACTATTCCTAATTTGCTGAGAAGTGTGAGATTAATTTCCAAAGTGGTTGTACAAGGTTGCATTCCCACCAGCAATGGAAGAGGGTTCCTCTTTCTCCACTTCCTCTCCAGCATGCATCTTCCATTGAGCATTTCTTTAAGTTTTTCTCCACAAATAGACATTCCTCTGTTGATAATTCTCTGTTTAGCTTTATACTCCATTTTTGAATTGGAATATTTGGTTTGTAATTTTTTTAATTGTGAGTATTTGGTGATTCATTTCTTGAATTCTTTATGTATTCTGGGTATTTTCGCTCTGTTAGATATAGGAGTTTTTAAGCTGTCATTTTGTTCTGTTGACCATGTCCTTGTCTTTACAGAAGCTTTTCAGTTTCATGAGGACCCACTTTTTTGGTGTTTGGTTCAGGAAGTTGTCTCCCATGCCATTGTGTTCCAGACTCTTTGGCATTTTTTCTAACAGCTTTAGTGTGTCTGTTTTTTTTTTCTTTTTTCTTTTTTTTAATTTACTCACTTTGTGTCCCTGTTGTAGCCCCCTTCCTTATATCCTCTTAGTCCCACTCTACCTTCCTCTTCCTCCCCTATCCCTTTCCCCTGGTCCACTAATAGGAGAACTCCTCCTCCCTTTCTCTCTGGTCATAGCCTAACAGGTCCCATAAGGGCAGTCTGGATCCTCTTCATCTGTGGGCTAACTAGGTAGAAATCAAGGAGCAGGTAACTGTGCTCATGTCAGAGACAGTGGCACAATCTGTTAGTGTTTAGTACGTATAGAACAGTGTGTCTGGTTTTATGTTGAGGTCTTTGTACAGGGGTCTTTTCTGAGACTGATACTCCAACCAAGGACCAGACACAGAGATAACCTAGAACCCCTGCTCTGGTGTAGCCTATGCCAACTCAGTATCCAAGTAGGTACCCTAGTAAAGGGAACAGGGACTTTCTGACATGAACTCAGTGGCTGGCTCTTTGATCACCTCCCCCATGAGGGGGAATCAGCCTTACCAGGCCACAGAGGAAGACAATACAGCCAGTCCTCATGAGACCTGATAGGCTAGGGTCAGATGGAAGGGGAGGAGAATCTCCCCTATCAGTGGACTTGGAGAGGGGCATGAGAGATGTGGGAGGGAGGATGAGACTGGGAAAGAATGAGGGAGGGGGCTACAGCTGGCATACAAAGTGAATAAAAAATAATTAATGTAAAAAAATTAATTAAACAAACAAACAAACAATGAAAGAGGTCTTTGATCCACTTGGACTGAGTTTTGTTCAGGGTGATAAATATGGATCCATTTGCTTTTTATTCTACTTGTAGACATCCAGTTAGACTGACACTGTTTGTTGAAGATGCTATCCTTTTCTCATTGTATGATTCTGGCTTCCTTTCCAGAAATCAAATGTCCATATGTCTGAGACTTCATTTCAGTTCCATTGATCCAGATCCAGTCTGTTTCTGTCAGTACTATGCAGTTTGTTTTATTCTTGCTCTATAATACAACTTAAGATCAGGGATGGAGATAGCTTCAGAAGATCTGTTCTTGTACAGGATTGTTTTAGCCATCCTGGATTTTGATTTTTCCATATGAAGTTGAGAATTTTACTTTCAAAATCTATAAATAATTATGTTCATATTTTGATGGGAATTTCATTGAATCTGTAGATTGTTATTGGTAGGATGGTCTTTTTTACTATGTTAATCCTTCTGATCCATGAGCATAGGAGATCTTTCCAACTTCTGATATCTTCTTCAATTTCTTTCTTCAGAGACTTGATGTTTATTACCTTGATATTTATTACTTGATATTTATTACCTGTCTTTTACTTGCTTGGTTAGAGTTACACCATGGTATTTTATATTATTTATTTGTGGCTATTGTGAAGGGTGTTTTTTTTTCTAATTTCTTTCTCAGTAGTTTGTTTTTTGCATAAAGGAGGGCTACTGATTTTTTTTTAGTTAATTTTGTATCCAGCCACTGTTTCTCAGCTGAAGAAATTCTCTGGGATTTTTTGGGGTCACTCCTGTATACTGTCATATCATCTGCAAATAGTGATACTTTGACTTCTTCCTTTTCCATTTGTATCCCCTTTTTCTTATTACTCAAGCTAAGAGTTCAAGTACTATGTTGAAGAGATACATACAGAGAGGACAGCCTTGCCTTGTCCCTGATTTCAGTGGGATTGTTTTAAGTTTCTCCATATTTAGTTTGATGTTGGCTATAGGCTTGCTATATATTGCATTTACTATGTTTAGGTTTGTGCCTTGCATCTCTGATATCTCTAAAACTTTAAACATGAATGGGCATTGGATTTTGTCAATGCTTTTTCAGCACGTAAGGAGATGATTAAGTGTTTTTTCTTTTTTTTGTAAATTTCATTTTTATATATAAATTACAGTTTATTTGTTTTCTATCCTAGCTGTAGCCTCCTCCTTCATTCCATCCCAATCCCACTCTCCCTCCCTCATCTCCTCCCATGCACTTCTCCAAGTCCACTGATAGGGGACGATTATGTGCTATTTCTTTTCTTTCAGTTTGTTTATATGATGGATTACGTTGATGGATTTATGTATATTGAATTTCTACATGCCTGGGATGAAGCCTAATTGGTCATCATGGATAATATCTTTGATGTGTTCTTAGATTTGGGTTGTGATAATTTTAATGAGTATTTTTTCATCCATGTTCATAAGAGAAATTGGTCTGAAATTCTCTTTCTTTGTTGGATCTTTGTGTGGATTCGGTATCAAGATAACTATGCCCTCATAGAAAGAGGTTGGTAATGTTCTTTCTGTTGCTATTTCATTCAATAATTTAACGATTACTGTTATTGTCTCTTTTTTTGAAAGTCTGGTAGAATTCTGCTCTGAAACAATTTAACCCTGAACTATTTTTTGGATAGGAGACTTTTGATATCAGCTTGAATTTCCTTATAGGATACATGATTATTTTATTCTATTATTTTTAATATTAGTTACAGTTTATTAACTTTGTATCCTAGCTGTATCCCAGCTGTAGCCCGCTCCTTCATTCCCTCCCAATCCCACCCTCCCTCCTTCATCTCCCCCCTGCCTGTTTCCAAGTCCATGATCGGGGAGGTCCTCTTCCCCTTCCATCTGACCCTAGTTTATCAGGTATCTTCAGGACTGGCTGCAATGTCCTCCTCTGTGGTCTAGAAGGCTGCTCCTCCCTCATAGGGGAGGGGTCAAAGAGCCTGCCATTGAGTTCATGTCAGAAATAGTTCCCCTTACTAGGGTTTCATGTCAGAAATAGTTCCCCTTACTAGGGAACCCACTTGGATACTGAGCTACCATGGGCTATATCTGAGCAGGGGTTCTAAGTTATATCCATACATGGTCCTTGATTGGAGATACAGTCTCACGAACGACCCCTGTGCCCAGATATATTTGGTCCTTGTGGAGCTTCTGTCCTCTCCAGGTCATACTAACTACCCCTTCTTTCATATGATTCCCTGCACTCTACTGAAGGTTTGGTTATGAGTCTTAATATCTGCTTTGATACACTGCTAGGTAGAGTCTTTTGACGCTCAATGTCCTTAGCCATCAGAGAGATGGAAATTAAAACTACTGTGAGATTTCACTTTACACCCATCAAAATGGCTAAGATCAAAAACTCAAGTGACAATACATGCTGGAAAGGTTGTAGAGAAATGGGGAATCCTCCATTGCTGGTGGGAATGTAAACTGGTATAACCACTTTGGAAATCAAACTGGCGCTTTCTCAGACAACTAAGAATAGTGCTTCCTCAAGATCCAACTATACCACTCCTAGGCATATATCCAAAAGATGCTCAAGTACAGAACAAGGACATTTGCTCAGCCATGTTTGTAGCAGCTTTAATCATAATAGCCAGAACCTGGAAACAACCCAGATGTCCCTCAGTTGAGGAATGGATACAGAAATTGTGGTACTTTTACACAATGGAATACTAGTTAGTGATTAAAAACAAGGAAATCATGAAATTTGCAGGCAAATGGTGGGATCTAAAAAAAAATCATCCTGAGTGAGGAATCCCAGAAGCAGAAAGACACACATGGTACATACTCACTTATAAGTGGGTACTAGACCTATAAGATAGGATAAACATACTAAAATCTGTACACCTAAGGAAGGTAAACAAGAAAGAGGACCAGAGGTAAGATGATCAGTCATCACTTAAAAAGACAAATGGGACAGGCAATGGATGTAGGAGAAAAGAAATAACAGGACAGGAGCCTACCACAGAAGGCCTCTGAAAGACTCTACCTAGCAGTGTATCAAAGCAGATTCTGAGACTCATAACCAAACCTTCGATTATTTTATTTATTTACGTGATCTTGATTCAACTTTGGTAAGTGGAATCTATCAAGAAAATTATCCATTTCATTTAGATTTTCAAATTTTGTGACATATAGGCTTTTGACATAAGTCTTCATGATTCTTTGGATTTCCTCAGTGTCTGTCATTATGCCCTCATTTTCATTTCTGATTTTGTTGACTTGGCATTAGGCATACAACAATTTTAAATCAGCTTCTAGTTGATGCTGAAGCTGATATGCACCTTGAGAAGAACCCTGGGTCCATAAATTCCCAGGATTTCTGGACGTGAACCAAGGCTGACATACAGGCAAGCTGGATGCCTGTATCAGGCTAAGATATTCTGATGTTTCTTTAATCTGATTAATCCACAAAATAATACAAAACACAAACCCAAAACCAATAACAAAGCAAAAACTAAATCAAACCAAGATAACAAACAAACAACCCCACCACCAAGTCTGTGCTGCTGGATTAATACTGAATTTGATTACTCTATATTAGAATGTTGGGGTCCACTCTAAGGCAGTGACTGAAAGTTATGATGGCGAGGTATAAGAAGACATGTCCTTTTCAGCATTTCATTAGACTACACAGTGATCCTATGTTACACTTATCCTTAATTGCTCATTTGTCTGTCACCGTACCTCATCACTCATGAAAGCTACTCTTGTAGCTTGTCACATAACTTGTCACATCTGGGATAATGAAACCTAAATTAAAAATTTATCTTCATCAAACTGCCCTGTGGGCTTGTAGCTAGGAGTATTTTCATGCTTTCTAATTCATGTGAGAAGACACCGCCCACTGTGGGTAATGCCATTTTAGGAGTTACTTGGGTTACATAAGAATGGTGCCTGAACATGAGCCTGAAGGCAAGATATACGCATTGCATCATATTGGTTTTACTACTGTTTTATCAGAGCAACAGAAAGCAAAAAGAGAAGAAATTAGTTAGGAGAATTGAGATGTTGCTGAGATAGACTGAAGCATGTGTTTTTGAAAGGATTGTGAAAACATTTGTGTATACTGGGCAAGAAAAGCCATTGAGTGCTTAAAGCTCAGTGAACCGTTGTGGGAACTAGAAAAATAATACTGAGAGCAACTTAGACATTAGAGGCTTGTGCAGTTTCAAATAGAAGCAGAGTCTATCATGAATGTTCATGTGATATTTTGGATTAATAATTAATGGAAATAAAACCTGTACTTCACTGAGATAATGTATTATGGTCTCTTGGTAGTATTTCTTTAAGATTAACACAAAGAGTCTATAGCCAGTTCTTAAGAGGGGAATTAATGGCTGCATCTTCAGTGTATTGCAGAACTTAGTAACTCTCAATAGTTTCCTACATAGTACTGGCTTTGGCAGAGTGAAAATTTTAATATTTAAGGGGATATTATGATAATCTGAGGCTAGGAAGGCTTGGAATTATGTGTTAGGATTGGAATAACTAAAGAAAAGCCAGGAGAAGTGATTCAACCCCAGATGCAATTGAAGTCACTGAAAATTAGACATACCGTAAGCTATTTGCCAATGAAAACATTAGCTGTACATTAGAGCCAGAATGTGCCTACTACCCACCCTTTGTGTGATGAAGATATAAGGGCTGGAAAAGTGGACTTGCACAAGCATTTTGCAGCCCAAAAAGTCTTGAACGAGTCTCCTATATCAGACATTGAGCTGCAAGAGTTGGACTTCACTAAAGTATGACTGTTCTATGTCATTGTTCTTCTTCTTAAGAATGGGGAACATTTAATTTAAAACATTTTTATAAGAGTCCACGGATAACAGACATTGAAAAATTCTAAACACTGTGACAATTTTAAAATTGACTGAATTTTATATTGGGGTATTAGCATAATATCTGTAGTAAAGGAATGACTATGATAAAACAGTAAATTTCTTTTGTGTCAACTTGTCAAGTGTTAGAGTTTTTATGACTTATCTTCATTATCAACTTGACAGACGCATGGAAAGGTAATCAACTGAAGTATTGTGTGCCCTTCTGATTAACCTAGAGACATGTCCATGGGGCATTTCTTTGGCTGACCATGATGTAAGATGGTCCATCCCACTCTGTATAGGTCAATGTCTAGGTGTTTATAACTGCAGCCTTAGAAATTTAATTGAATTCAAACCTGAGAATAAGCTAAAAAGCAGTGCCCTTAAATGGTTTGTGCTTCAAGCGTTTTCCTTGAGGTTTTTCCCTGATTTCACTGATAATAGATTTTACCCTGAAAAGAATGAAATGAATACTTCCAATATCAAGTTGCTTTGGTCGTGGTGTTTCTCAAAGCAACAGAATACAATCTAGAACACCACTCTAAAGTCATACTTGTCTCTTGACTTATTTTGTATTTCAGTGTGATGCTAACTCAGATGACCAATGGCTGTGAGAAGCTGCATAGATGTATAAAACTGAAATAAATCAAAAGAACAGAATGTCTTAGGAATGGATTTAGGAATGGACATTGTTAAAGAACTTTTCAACATTACATTACTGTTTAAATTTAACTTTTCTTACCTTGATCCTCCTCTATGGAACTTTCATATTTATTTGTTTAGTTATTTCTTAGGCTCAGTAATTAATTTACCTCTCCCTGTTAATTCCCATCTTCATCTGAGAAAATGTGTGTATTTCCTACTTTGGAATTTAGAGTTTGGCTTTAGGTAATGGTTTAATGACCAGAATCTTCATGAATATACTATCATATTCAGTAATGCTTATAATCTATCCAGGTTCTGAAATTGCTTATATAATTTATGAAATATGCATCAAGATAACTGAATATTATCACTTTAATATGTGGTTAATAATATTCTTAGCCCTACAATCATAGGGTTTTAGAGAACTATAGCAATGATATAATCAGCAAAGTATTTGCCATACAAACATCACAAACTTAATCGGATCACAGAAAAGACGAGAATGATACCTTGAACCTCTAATCACAGAGCTAAAAAGGCAGAAAAAGAAGAGTCCTTGGGGATTGCTGGTCACCCTGTGTTGTTGATTTAAGAGAGCCCAACTTCTCAGTAAGAGAAAAATAAAGCCAGGTTCAACTGAAAGAGACACCCAATGTCAATTTTTGGCCTGTATATGCATATGTACATATGTGAGTGTGCACCTGTATAAACACACAAACATCACACACTCACACCCACACAATTGGACTTTGTAGGTTTCAAATATGTAAATGCAGTTAATAATATTTAATTTACAACTATGGGTAATAGCTCACTAACTTTCTTTTCATTTTGTACACTTGAAAGTTGAAATGTGATCTAAACAGTAACAATAGTGATAACACACCAAATGCAATACTTATGGTGAGCATCAAAGTTGATCAAAATGATATAAGATATTAAATATGCAATTTAATTGTCGAATTTTTCATCCTTTTGCTTAGTGATCATTTAAATAAAGCGTATTATCTTTATAGGTGGATTTTACAAAAATTATTAAATTCATTGCTATTGGATTTTTAAAAATGAATTACCTTAAACCACTAAAGATGAGTGTAACAAACCAACAGCTGATATTCTTTTAAGTACACACCTATGTTTGCCATTACTATATGACAGAGTAGTAGGAAACTGTAGTCAGATAATTATATAGAATAAAAAGAACAACTTTGATTTTGAAAATATGAAAATTATATACCCTCCCTCATGCACAAAATTCTGAAAACTATGAAAAAAGACTGTTGTAATAAATCCAGAAGAGTTTCAATACAAATTGTCAGTATTAAAAATAAGTAACATTTATAGGTACAAGTTGTAAATACTTGAAAAAAAGAAGTGAAGAAAAGTGTCTTAGTAGATCTAGCAAAATAAGTGCATCAAATGTAACTAATATTTAATACAATCAAGAAATGTTGATGAAAGTAATTGAAGATATGAATAAGTAGAGAGGTATCGTATTCAGTGAAAGAATAAATCAATGTCTGTTTACTTGAAGTGCATAAAGTGATAAATTTATAATATTTTGAAAGTATTCATGAAATTTTTAGATAATAAGAAGATATATCTCAATATTAAAAATTGTTTATAAGTGCAAGGAATTGACACTTATAAACAACTTGAATTCTCATTCACTTGAAGGTCTTCCTTCTTTCAAATATTTTTTTGAGTGCATTTTTCACATCCTTGTTTCTAAAGCTGTAAATAATTGGATTCAACATAGGAAAGACAACAGTGTAAAACAGAGCAACTACCTTGTCAGTGTCTGGGGAATAGCTGGTGTTGGGACGCAGGTACATAAACAAGAGTGTTCCATAAAACAAGGTGACAGCTATGAGATGGGATGTACAGGTGGAGAAGGTTTTGCTCCTGCCTCCTGGGGACTTGATGCTGAAAACAGTGATAAGGATACAGAAGTAAGAGATGAGGATGACCACAAAGGTGCCGGTCTGAACTGAACCACATAAGGCAAAGAGCAGAAGCTCATTAATATGAGTATCCGCACAAGATAGAGCAAGCAGAGGTGGTATGTCACAAAAAAAGTGGTTGACAATGTTGGAGCCACAGTATGGAAGCATGAACGTGAGGGACACGTGCACCAGAGAGGTCACACTTCCACTAAAATATGCCAACACGACAAGGCTGAGGCAGACCCTTTGAGACACTAGTGTGGCATAAAGCAGTGGGTTACAAATGGCTGCGTAGCGATCATAGGCCATTGCAGCCAGGATAAGGCACTCTGCATCTGCAAAGCATGCAAAGAAAAACATCTGTATTGCACATCCATGGAAAGAAATGCTCTTCTTGGAGGCTAAGAAATCTATGAGCATTTTAGGAGCAATGGCTGTAGAATAGCTGATATCTAAGAAAGACAGATTGCTAAGAAAGTGGTACATGGGGGTTTGAAGGCTTAAATCGATATTAACTAGGATTATAAAGCCCATATTTCCCACCACAGTTAATGTATACACTATGAGAAATACTAAGAACAGCATGACTCTGAATGGCAGATATTCTGTGAATCCGATAAATATAAACTCTGTTGGCCTGGTATAGTTTGTTTGCTGCATCTTCTCGGGCTTCTTGCTTTTCTCATTGACAGTTGGTGATATCCAACAATGTGAAGTTACCTGGGTAATGGATGAAACAAGGTCCTTATTTTCTCTTCTAAGGAAGCAAGGGGAATTTTTTAATAGGATACATGACATTTTAAGTAAATAAAGTATTGTAAATAATTTCATTATATATAATTTCTTCTTCATTAATAATAACAGTACTTACTCCATTTGTTGCATATACAGTGTGGCATTAATATGATCAAGCATATTTTATAACTCTAAAATATATTAGAAACCTTTGTGTTTGTCTAGAGGGTACTGTCATAATTTTATAAAATAAGCCACATTTGTGAGAACATACTTATTTATTTTTATTGGAAACAACAGAACAAGTAAACAGGCAAAATAATAATAATTGCTCAAATGTTGCTAAATGTGAATAAACTGTAATCATTATAATATCAGTACTGTAACAAGAAACAACACCATATACAGTAATTTTCCATTCTTTGAACTATGATTATTCCTATTTCTAGGAACTAGAACTGGGGTACAGTTTCATACAACACTTGTTTATCCATGGTAACTGGTAGTGATGAGGCTGACGATGGTCCTGACTGAAGCAATAAATAACTAATATAAATATGAAGTATGGAGAATATTTGCATGTCTCATTTTATTTAGATTTCTTGATTGTCATAAAAATGTTAGAGAATTTTTTTACAGGTGGGACTAAAACAAAATAGAATTAATTTATCCAAGTTCATTTGTTGAGTGTTCTCTTGTCTTTTTCCTCAAAATCCTGCAATGCCTCTGATCTTGAATGGTTTTATCCTGCCATGAGAATTTTAGGTTAGGTTATAAAATTAAAGAATATTAGCTAAAATAGAGGCGCTTAGAAATGATCTCACCCATATTTTCTTTTTTTTTTTTTGGATGAAGTGTCTGAATCCTTTGAAAAAAACCATCCAACAAGGAACATGTTCACTAATGATTTCCACATTTATCACTCTATTGCCTTTTTCAAAATCATGCTGTAGATGTATAAAAAATAGTAGTTCTTTATTATGTGATTATTATTCGTATCAGTACCACCATGACCATTAAGTCAGACAATACCACACAGGGAAATGCTAAGTCTTCCAATCTGATATTTACAATGGATACAAAACAATTGAGTGAGTGAGACACAGAAAATGGACAGAGAAAATTTCAATAAAAAGCTTCTTTTATGTATTTGTCAACAATTTAACAAAAGGTTCACGTAAATATTAAAGAATTAAGAAACTCCTGGAAAAACAATTAGGGAGATTTTCTACCATTGATTCTAAAGGTTCTGAAACGTGGAGAGTCAGCTTCCTTCTCTTGGCAGTAACTAAAGAACAGATGGCACAGTGCTTCTGTGTAATTGTCGTAGGAGAGCACTTTGATCTCCTAGCCCACAGGAAGGCTGACTCTCATAAGGCGTCAACAAAGGTGCATAGCATTTAAAGCACAAACATTAGCTTTGCAACATTTACCTTAGATGTTTTATTGCTGTGACAGGGATTAAGTTTCTTACGTTAACACCATCTAAGACCATCCACAGTGGAACATATTTTGTTTTGGATACACTGTTTCTTCCCAGGTTTCAAAACCTAAGCTAAGTCTTGTCAGAGATCACTATTTATCTTATAGTCCACTGACAAGTGGGACATTATCCCAGACTGATTTTTATTCCCTGTGGACAACTGTGTCAGCAATTATTTTTTACAGAGATGTGACTTAGCTGAGTTCTTTTAAATGAAATAAAATGAAGAGTGCTAACATTATTGACTACTGTGTAGGAATAAACATCACATTCGTTTTTATCACAAGAAGATACTTTATAACAAACCCTTGGACTTAAGACCAGTAGAATGACTTGATTATTTTTTATTGTCATGGATCTATACTTTCTGTGAATATACAATGTGAATTTAGCTACTGCAAGAGCCCTTGAAATATGTAGTAATGTGAGAAAAATACGAAGTACAGTGTCAAGGAAATTTGGAAAGCTGCTGTCTAAGAGACATGATCATTTTCTCTGTGAATTATAGAATTCAGTAAGAAAAACATCTTGAGTACAACAATTAGCAGCAGAGAAAAATCCCAGACATGATAGGCAGAATTAATGGATAAAATTATTTTTAGGTCAGTTCCATTTCTAGAGATTTTAGGCTGTGGTTTTGAAGTACATGTGTTTTCAGCATTAGGGACTTAACTTTCCACATCAGAGGGTAACCAAGAGAAAAGGCAATAGTTTGTATATTTGGGAGACTCTTGTACCGCCATGGACAATTCAACAGAGTGCTTTTTATGTCTATTATTGGGGCTTTTATTAGGTAGCATTTGGAATATAGAGAGAGCACCATCTGTCAAGATAAAATCTTTCTCCCGAATAGCCTCCTCTATGAAGGTGCCATGCAAGATTCCAAAGGAGGAGGACACCCATCACTTCCACACATCTGTGACACTGACCAGGAGGGCAGGAACACCTTAGGTGTGTAGCAGTGGCATGCACACCTTGTCAGTAACCAACACCTCTCTAATTGGACTTAAGACCTGTTCAACAAGAGAGATGCTATACCCGTTACTAAGTTACTACACAGTGCTAGGGAAGTCATGGTTATTGGAGGAGAATCTTTAACCTCTAACATTCTAAACCAGCATAATCCCTTTTAGCAATCTATGAACATTTATCCTTAAACCCACATGTAAGCATAATCTTCATTCTTCATAAGGAAATTTCTCTTTGCAACAGACAGGGACCATTACAGTAAAATGCAACTAATGAGAAGGCAGACTTTTGGGTACCAGTCCCAAAGAATATATGTACAAAATGCTCCCTCACCTAAGGCTCACAGAGCATTCCAAAAGAAAAGATGGAAAGAGTATAAGAGACACAGGACTGGGAAGTTTGCTGTGAGATTGTGTCTCCTAATACTGTTAAAAGCTACACATATAAAGTTTCACTAACACACCCTTTCAAATATGAGTGGAATAAAAATGACCCCAATAAACATGCTGTACTGGTCGGAGAAAACTTCAAGCCTACACAAAGGAGCATCTGAGTAATCTAGGAGCAAAAGGATGTGTGGGAGAGACATTGGTAGTAGGGCAGGAAAGGGAGAATTGATAAAATTTTATTATAATCTCAAAGAAGAAATAATAGTTTTGCTGGGCTGGAGTAGGTCTCTTTCTCTCTCTCTCTCTCTCTCTCTCTCTCTCTCTCTCTCTCTCTCTCTCTCCTTTTTAAAATTGAAAGTGGTCACTTTAGGGAAAAAAAAAAGCAGAGCTAAAAGGCCCACAACTAGGAATAAGCATGTAGTGGCCTGGCTTTGAGGTCCCATCATACTCAGCTGGTAGGCCAGCAAGCCAGCCTTACTAGGGTTAGGGAAAAGCAGGTCCAGGCTTTTTCTCGGGCCAGGGAAGGGAAGAAGGGCGCCAGCCATCTTTGTTATCTAGATATACCTGCTTCCACATATGTATGCCTGTCAGGGCTTTGTGTAACTACTAGTCTTTTAGGACTATTTCCTAGAATTACAGTTTTGTGGTTTTTTTTTTCTCAATAATCTTGGTGACCAGTAAGAAATTACCTCAAAATTTAGATACTAGTATAATAAATGATGATAAAGACAATCAATAACTAAGCAGTATTTTGAAGAATATTGTTTTGAAGAAGCTGAATTTGGGCTTTTTGTTTTGTCTAGCTTTGACAAACCTTTAAATTCTAAGCAGTAATTGACTGCTTAACTTTGGGAGGCCTGAGAAAGTCCACATAAGTGTGCAAAATCTTCTTCAGTGATTAGTGTTTTTATTTTTTTTACTTATTTTTTTCTTTAACAATTAACACAGTCCTTCCCAATATTTCAAATGGCAAGACTAATTTTAAAATCCTTTAAATGATGACAATAACATGTAACTTACTAATGTCAAAAAACTATAAAATGGATAAAATAAAAAAAATGACTCAGAGCAAGTAATGTACTTAATTTACAAGGTAGAAAACTTATTTTAGATGTCTCTCCACAGGAAGGGCTTCTCATTTAATAGACAATGATTCATGTATGTATATAAAAAACTAGCAATCTGCAGTTAGGGGACAATGAGTGTGAAAAATAAAGAAGCGTAAAGTGCTAAAAAGATCCCACAAAGAAAACGCCCAGGAACTGCCATGACTTGTGACAGGAAGAGCTCTGGGACATACAGAGTTTGGGCAGCTGTCCTTGACATTAATTTTATACACAGTTCCAATATAAAGTATGATTCTAATGTGAACATAACTCTTCCACAGTTTTACCAGAAGTGAAGATTGATACATGTAAAGTATCTGATTTATTCTCTGCATAAATTTGAGGAGAGGAGTATGTCTGTTTATGAGGACTACATCATCAGAGGACAGAAAGTTGGACCAGCTCTATGCCTCAAGAGGTGCTTGTGATACAGCCTGACGGGTCGCATGCTATTCCAGGCTTTGTACTGAACATGTAGTACACATGTGTAATGCCAGTACTCCTAGGCCAAGACAGGAAGCAGGGAGAAAAGTCCATGAAGTTTGAGGGACAGTTTTCTTGGAATATGTTGTACAGCAGGACAATAAAAAGAAAATACTTGTTCTACAAAGTTGTATATAAAAAGGAATTTCTGAAATTGCCCTCTAACATCCACATAAGATCCATGGTATGTGTGTGTATGGCATGTGCACACACACACACAAATAAATAATGCATATTATAAGAGGGTGTCTGGTGAACTGCAGGTAGCTTTTAATCTTCATAATTTTTGTTTGTTTTCTATTTTTGTGCTTGTTTTCATTACTTTGTTGGTCCACAAAAGGAAATTATCAGAATATGTTTGTCCCATTTTTGGAAAAGAGATGCAAAAAATATACAGTATTTATTTTCACATTTGTTCTTGTGAGATTTTTAGGAAAAAACAGCAACTGCAATAAACTAGTTTTCATATGACTATTTGTTGAAAGAATACAAATATCAGCAAGATTAGAGATGGCCTGTTTAATGAAAAATGGAAATACTTGCAGCATACATACTAAATGTTTGTGCTTCACTCAGTCATATTGCGGTAGGTGAATAACAAGACAGTCTACCAGAGAAGTTCACTGTTAATTTGCGCATGTGATGTCCCCAGTGGGCCTGGTTATTGAATGACTGGTCACCAATTATTTTGAGATGTCTAGAAACTTCAGTGGTGTGCACGGCTAGAGTCCTTTCTCAGGAGACCTGGCTGTAGAGCTTATGTCTGGCCTACTGAATCTTCGTTTATCACTACATCTTGTCTTTCAACAGGTTATTAGCCTGCTTTACAGTAACTTTAAAACCAGAAATAGAGAGCACAAAACTATGGGCCAAAAACAAAACAAAACAAACCAAAAACCAAAACCAACCCTTTAATTGATTTCTATGAACTATTTGGCAACAGCAAATTTTATTTTTAAAAATAAATACAATAAATACATTTGAGCCTTATTTTGGCTATAATATAAAATGCATTTATTATGTGCTTTCAGTTTTGGACATGACATTAATTTTATATACAACTGAAGGCATTTCTGACACCAGTAAATCCTCTTGTAAGTTAGAACTTTGCGCTCCATTCAAGGAAGAATGAACCCTGGGAAGTGTTCTATACCTCATCCCTTTTCAAATTTAGAAAGGGATGGTAAACAAATAAATGCACAACATTCTGTGTCTGTGTGTGTGTGTCTCTCTCTCTATATATACATATATACACATATACACATATATGTATATAAATTATGCATACACATACACATGTATGTGTATATATATGTATGTATGTACGTATAGTACCCTTATCAGAGCATTCAGGGGCATCAGAAGTTCAAGGTCATCCTCAAGCTTCATAGTAAGTTCAATGTATCAATCAAGCTGTCTCAAAACAAAACAAAAAAATGATGTAATTTCACCATAATTCTTAATTGAAATTGAGCATAAATTTCTGAGTGTAATTTATCTAATTTTATTTGACCCATTATTTATACAATGGATGACATATTTAAAAATAAAATCCATTTGTCATTATAAATATATAAGTAAAACAATTCAAGCAACTGCATGATCACAAACCACATTATAACTCTCCTCTATTTGTGAAGGCTTTTTTTTCAGCTTTTTTCCTCCAAGTTTTTGGTGTTAATGCCTGTCCTTTTTGTTTGTTTGTTTTGTTTTTTAAGGTTTATTTATTATTTTATGTAAACACTGTTCTGTCTGCTTGTACACCTGAACACCAGACCAGGGCACCAGACCTCATTATTTTGTTATTTTGTATTTTTAAAAATTCCGCCCTCCCTCCCCCAGTGGCTCTTTCACTCCTACCCTCTCAATTCCTCCCTCCCTCCCCCTTCTCCATGCATGTCCATCCCCAAGTCCACTGAGAGGGGAGGTCTTCCTTTCCTTCCTTCTGATCTTAGTCTATTAGGTCTCATCAGGAGTGGCTGCATTGTCTTCCTCTGGCTGCTCCCCCTCGGGGGGGGAATGATGAAAGAGCAGTCCAATCAGTTCATGTCAGAGACAGTCCCGGTTCCCATTACTATGGAGGCCAGTTGAACACTGATCTGCCATGGACTACATCTGTGCAAGGGTTCTAGGTTATCTCCATACATGGTCCTTGGCTGGAGTGTCATCTCAGAAAAGACACCTGTGCCCAGATTTTTTGGTTCTGTTGTTATGCTTTTGTTGCTCCTGTCCTCTCCAGGTCTTACTATTTCCCACTTCTTTAATAAGATTCCCTGCACTCTGCCCATTATAGATGGTTGTGAGCCACTATGTGGATGCTGTGAATTGAACTCAGGACCTTTGGAAGAGCAGACAGTGCTCTTAACCTCTGAGTCATCTCTCCATCCCCAATGCCTGTCCTCTTTGCTTATTTAAATAAATTAACTAAATGAATAAGCAAAGGGTCTTATCAGTGGCAATCTTTGGCACAGTTTTGAAGTTGCACTCAAAGCTTATAGAAGCAGCAATTACATATAGGGTGAGTACTGTAAGTGGAGACTATTCTGGGAGGAAAATGAACATAGACTGAAGCAATTCAGATGATTATGAAACTTTTTTTCTTTACTTTTAAGTTAATGAATCCCATTGACAATTGTATAATTACTTCACCTTGGGAGTAATGCCGGCATTACTAGAATGTTTCTTAACAATGTTATTCTCTATTGAATCTCAGGAGAAATAAGAAGTCATCACAGATATGTAATGAATCTATGTGTTTTCATTCTTTTACATATAAAAAACCTCAAATAGATATTTCCTTCACAAGAATGACTGCAAAAATATCTATTTTTCTTACATTTTTAATTTCATACATTTGCCTTGTTGACCCAAACAGGCTTACAAGAGTTAACTATAAAGACACTTTATTTGTAAAAAGTCAAATCTGTTCATTCACTTTGAAATTGTAAATATTTATTCAATGCCTACTATTTAAGAAAACATTTCAATTAAATTAGTCAAAATCATAAAAGTATGTCAACATGTACTATGACTATAATTAAATATTTTTAAGTAATGGTCTTAAATGTCTTTGATGTTAAAGATTTATCATCCTGAGTGAATTAGCCCAAAACCAAAAAGACATGCATGGTATATACTCACTTATGACTAATAAGAATATTAGCCATAAAGTACAAGATAACCATATTACAATCCACAGATCGGAAAAAGCTATATTATAAGGAGGGCCAAAAGAAGCTGCCTGAGTCTCACTCACAAGGGGAAATAAAAATCCACTGGAGGTGCATGCAGGGAGGAACTGGGTAGGAGAGATGTGGAGAGGGGCAGGGGTGGGGAGAAGCAGTAGGGAAAAAATAACCATAGAAATGGAATACTTTCATGTAGTAAAATTCAAGTATATTAAAATCTGTATCGAGAAAACTGTGTATATTATCTTTATATATAACTCAATAAATAACAAAAATAATGAACATTTCATAGTGCTCTAAGTGACTATCAAAATTATTTCAACATATGCTGTTTCTGTTTATTTTCCTTCCTTTCTCCTTTCCTTTCCTTTCTTCTTTCCTTCTGTTTTGCCTTCTTCTTTTCTTTTTTTTTTTCATTTACTTTATTTATTTTAAAATGCCATTATTTTGACAGAACTGGAGTCCAATTTCCCTTTCTTATTTTTATATTTATTTTTTAATTTAATTTAATTTTATTAATTATACTGTATTCACTTTGTATCCCCCCATAAGCCCCTCCTTCCTCCTTTTCTAGTCTCACCCTCCCTCCCCCTTTTTCACACATGCCCCTCCCCAAGTCCACTGATAGAGGAGGTCCTCCTCTCCTTCCTTCTGATCTTAGTCTATCAGATCACATCAGGAGTAGCTGCATTGTCATCTTCTGTGGCCAGGTAAGGCTGCTCCTCCCTCAGGGGGAGCTGATCAAAGAGCAGGCCAATCAGATCATGTCAGAGGCAGTCCCTCTTCCCATTACTATGGAACCCACTTGGACACTGAACTGTCATGGGCTACATCTGTGCAGGGGTTCTAGGTTATCTCCATGCATGGTACTTGGTTGGAGTATGAGTCTCTGGGAAGACCCCTGCATTCAAATTTTCTGGTTCTGTTGTTTTCCTTGTGGGATTCCTGTCCTCTCCAGATCATACTATTTCCCACTTCTTACATTAGATTCCATGCACTCTGCCCAACAGTTGGCCATAAGTCTCAGCGTCTGCTTTGACAGTCGACCCTGAGATTTCACCTTACACCCATCAGAATGGCCAAGATCAAAAACTCAAGAGACAGCACATGCTAGAGCGGTTGTGAAGAAAGGGGAACCCTTCTCCACTGCTGGTGGGAATGTAAACTTGTACAACGACTTTGGAAATCAATCTGGCACTTTCTCAGACAACTAGGAATAGAGCTTCCTCAAGATCCAGCCATACCACTCCTAGGCATATATCTGAAAGAGGCTCAAGTACACAATAAGGACATTTACTCAACCATGTTTGTAGCAGCTTTATTTGTAATAGCCAGAAGCTGGAAACAGCCCAGATGCCCCTCAACTGAAGAATGGATACAGAAATTGTGTTACATCTACACAATGGAGTATTATTCTGCAATGAAAAATAAGGAAATCATGAAATTTGGAGGTAAATAGTGGGACCTGGAAAAGATCATTCTGAGTGAGCTGTCCCAGAAGTAGAAAAACACATATACTCACTCATATAGACATATAATATAGGATAAACCTACTAAAATCTGTACATCTAAAGAAACTAATCAAGAGAGAGGACCCTGACTCAAATGCTCAATCCCCATCCCAAAAGTCAAAGAGGATGGACATCAGAAGAAGAAAACAGGAAACAACCTAGAAACCTGCCACAGAGGGCCTCTGAAAACCTTCTTCCTTTCTTTATCATTCTTTCCTGTCTATAATTGTTGAAGTGCATAGTCTTCCTTTCTTTTTTATTTTTGGAGTGAAGGACATTTGTAGTGATTTTCATAATAGATTTATGAACTTTTATTCACAACATCAATGTCCCAGAGTTTCTGTTTATTCCCCTTTTTTTATTTTATAGTATATATTATTTGATGACCTTGATACTAGTAGATGTGAGGTTATGTCTCATTTCACTTTAAATTTTAATTTCTTTAGGATCAGTGATGGTGAGAATTTTATAAAATAGTTAAAATTTTTATGTCTTACTTAGAAAAAGTCTATTCAATTTCTTTAACTTCAATTAGAGTTATTATTTTAAATTTTGTTGATATTCAGTTGTATGAATTCTAAAACATATTGGCTATGTTTTATGTCAACTTGTCACAATCTACAGCAATTTGGGAAGGAAGTCAGCTGAGAAAATATACCTACCATATTGATCTATGGGCAAGCCTATGGTACATTTTCTAAATTAACAAATGATGTAGGTGCACACAGCACACTATGGGTGGGGCTACCTCTGGGCATGTATTTCTGGGTGTATAAAAAATGAGTAGCATTGGGAAGTACGCCAGAAAAAAAATCATGCCTTCATAGCTTCTGTTACAGTTTCTGCCTCAATTATTTTGTTTTCTTTTCATGACGGAGTATGACATGGTATAATAAACTGAAACAAACCCTTTCTTTCCTAGGTTGTTTTGACAACGATCTTTTACACAGCTATGGAAATTCTAAGACAGATGCTAACCTCTACTGAGCTTTAAAGTTCAAAATTGTTTTCTTTTGCCTTTTTCTTTGGTTAATGCTTAAGTTGTTGTGTAGGCACTACTAAATTTGACAGAGACAAACTAACTCATTTCTGAATGAATTAACTGAGTTTTTTAATAATGTAATCTCCAAGGTCAATACCCTATATCTATTTATTTTTAACCTTTAATTTTATTTAGTTGTTCAGTTTACATCTTAATCACAGTCCCTATCCTCCTCTCCTCCTCGCCTCCATTCCTCTTCCCTTCTTCCCTACCCCACTAAGCCACCCAGCACTTCAAGTTGCATTAGGACTAAGCACATCCTCTTACATGGTGGCCTGGCTATGCAGCTCCACCAGGAGGAAGTGATTAAAAATCATGCAACAGAGTCCACGTCAGAAACAGCCTTGGCTCCCCTTTCTATGGAACCTACAAGAAGACCAAGTTGCTAATGGGTATATACATACATACATACATACATACATGTTTTTTTTGTGTGTGTATGTGGAGTACATAGATCCAGTCCATGCATGGTCCTTGGTTGGTGCTTCAGTCTTTGCAGGACTCATTGTGCTCTGGTTAGTTGGCTCTTTTGGTCTTTTTGTGAAGCTCCTGTCCTGTCTGAGTCCTCCTTTCCTTTCTACAACTCTTACACAAGGCTCCCTGTGCTCTGTGCAAAGATTGGTTGTGGGTGTCTGAATCTGTTTCTATCCTTTGTTGGTGGAACCTCTCAGAAGACAGCTATGCTAAGCTCCTGTCTGCAAGCATAGAAGAGTGTCCTTGTTTGTGTCAGGGTTTGGCTTTCTGGTGGGTCTCTTATTGGGTCAGGGATTGATTGGACATTCTCTCCATCTTTGCTCTGTCTTTACCCCTGCACATCTTGTAGGCAGGATAAATTTTGGGTAAAAGTTTTTGTGGGTCAGTTGGTGTTCCACCTCCCTCCATTAGGAATCCTATCCAGTTAGAGGGTGGCCTCTTTAGTCTCCATGACCTCTGCTACTAAGGGTCCCAGCTAGAGTCACCCCCATATCCTCCCCGGAGCCTACCCTGCTGCAGGTCTCCAGCTTGTCCCAGAAGTGTCTGGCCCACAGTTTCTTTTCTTTCTGCAAGTCGTCTATCCTCCCCCCCCCACTTTCCCCATATCTGCTCCACACCCATGTTTTGCTCCCTCTCATATCAGGTTCTGTCTCTTTAAACTTCTGCTGCCTATTCTATTTCCTCTTCTGAGTGAAATTCAAGCATCCTCCTTTGCACCCTCCTTATTATTTATCTTTGAGTCTGTGAATTGTAGTATGGTTATCCAGTACTATATGGCTGATATCTGCTTGTGAGTACATACTGAAAGGGTTAGGCTAACTTTGTAACCTATATGTCTTCTAAAGGCTATAGTTTTGAGTTTTAGGTCCAGGTTAAGCTAAAGCCTCTTAGTACCTTTCCAGAGAATGGAAAAATGTGACCCTATCTGTGAGGACAGATATAAAAAAAGGCAAGCAAGCAATGACCTTCACTCAGCAAAAGAAGGACCAGACCCTTGTCTTTGAGATAGCGTTTCTTAGCAACGAACCTAGACTTCTTCTGAGTAGCTTTTGACCTCCAGCCAAAAGTCTGCAGCCCCTAATCTTCAAGGATGAGCTAACCACCCCCACCTTCAATTGCAGCTGCATCCACACTTGGCAGAACTGGCCAAGCTTAAGCACATAAGACTAACCAATTATCTTACTTTATAGCTTCCTCATCCAATCCTAAATTGCCAAGACTGCAACTTCAAATCTCCCGCAATTTTTCTTTTAAAAACCTAAAGGCCTTTGTCTCCCGGTACCACTCTTTGCTGACCGGCAGGGGTGACCCCATTGTACAATGGTTAATAAATCTCTTGCTTTTGCAACGAGTCTTGGTCTGGGGAGTTTCTGGGAAGGGTGCGATCTTAAACTACTGAGCTGTGAGACCTCAGATCTTAAAATACCATGCATGTCTTTCTGTATATGCTGTACCTCACAAAGGATGGTCTTTTCTAAGTCCATCCGTTTGTCTGCAGTTTTCAGGTTTCCCTTATTTTTAACAGCTGAGTGGTCTTCCATTGTTTAAATGTACCACATTTGTTTTTTTATCCATTCTTTGGTTGAAGGATATCTATGTCTTTTCAGGTTTCTGGCTATTATGAATGAAACTTCTATAAACACAGTTGTCTTTATGGTATGGTGGTGCAGCTTTTGGGTATATAACCAGGAGTAGTGTAGCTGGGTCTTTTTTTTTTTTTCTTCATTATTTAATTGATACATTTTTTGTTTGTTTTTAATTTAATTTTATTAATTACACTGTATTCACTGTGTATCCCCCCATAAGCCTTCCCTCCTCCCCTCCCAGTCTCACCCTCTCTCCCCCTTTTTCACGCATGCCCCTCCCCAAGTCCACTGATAAGGGAGGTCCTCCTCTCCTTCCTTCTGATCTTAGTCTTTCAGATCATATCAGAAGTGGCTGCATTGTCGTCCTCTGTGGCCTGTTAAGGTTGCTCCCCCCTTAGGGGGAGGTGATCAAAGAGCAGTCCAATCAGATTATGTCAGAGGCAGTCCTTCTTCCCATTACTATGTAACCCACTTGGACACTAAACTGCCATGGACTACATCTGTGCAGGGGTTCTAGGTTATCTCCATGCATGGTACTTGGTTGGAGTATGAGTCTCTTGGAAGACCCCCTACGTTCAAATTTTCTGGTTCTGTTGCTCTCCTTGTGGGGTTCCTGTCCTCTCTAGATCTTACTATTTACCACTTCTTACAGAAGATTCCCTGCACATTGCCCAACAGTTGGCCATAAGTCTCAGCATCTGCTTTGATAGTCTCCAGGGCAGAGCCTTTCAGAGGCCCTCTGTGGCAGGTTTCTAGGTTGTTTCCTGTTTTCTTCTTCTTCTGATGTCCATCCTCTTTGCCTTTCAGGATGAGGATTGAGCATTTTAATCAGGGTCTTCTTTCTTAATTAGTTTCTTTAGATGTACAGGTTTTAGTAGGTTTATTCTGTGCTATCTGTCTATATGAGTGAGTACATACGGTGTGTGTCTTTTTTTTTTTCTGGGACAGCTAACTCAGGATGATCCTTTCCAGTTCCCACCATTTACCTGCAAATTTCATGATTTCCTTATTTTTCATTGCAGAGCAATACTCCATTGTTTAGATGTACCACAATTTCTGCATCCATTCTTTAGTTGAGGGGCATCTGGGCTGTTTCCAGCTTCTGGCTCTTACAAATAAAGCTGCTACAAACATGGTTGAACAAATGTCTTTACTGTGAACTCGAGCCTCTTTTGGATATGGTATGGCTGGATCTTGAGGAAGCACTATTCCTAATTGTCTGAGAAAGCACAAGATTGATTTCCAGAGTGGTTGTACATTCCCACTAGCAGTGGAGGAGGGTTCCCCTTTCTCCACAACCTCTCCAGCATGTGTTGTCACTTGAGTTTTTCATCTTGGCCATTCTGATGGGTGTAAGGTGAAATATCAGGGTCGTTTTGATTTGCATTTCCCTAATGGCTAATGATGTTGAGCATTTCTTTAAGTGTTTCTCTGCCATTTGATATTCTTCTACAGATGGTCATCTTACCAAAAGCTATCTACAGATTCAATGCAATTCTCATCAAATTGCCAACACAATTCTTTACAGACCTGGAAAGAAAAATTCTCAACTTCAGATGGAATAACAAGAAACCCAGAATTGCTAAAACAATCCTCTACAATAAAAGATCTTCTGGAGGTATCTTCATCCCTGATCTTAAGCTGTACAATAGAGCAACAGTTATAAAAACTGCATGGTACTGGCATAGAAACAGAATGGTGGATCAATAGGAACTGAACAGAAGACTCAGAAATAAACCCACCCACTTATGGACACCTGATCTTTGACAAAGACTCCAAAACCATACAATGGAAAAAAGACAGCATCTTCAACAAATGGTGCTGGTCCAACTGGATGTCTACATGTAAAAAATATGCAAATAGATCCATACTTACCACCCTGCACAAACCTAAAGTCCAAGTGGATCAAAGACCTCAACATAAAACCAGACAAATTAAATCAACTAGAAGAAAAAGCGGGAAAACTCTAGAACTCATTGGTACAGGAGACAACTTCCTGAACAGAACACCAACAGCAGAGGCTCTAAGAGCAACAGTCAACAAATGGGACCTCATGAAACTGAAAAGCTTCTGCAAAGCAAAGGACACCATCATCAAAACAAAACGACAGCCTACAGATTGGGAAAGAATCTTCACCAACCCTTTATCTGACAGAGGGCTAATATCCAGTATATAAAAATAGCTAAAGAAGCTGAAAAGCAACAAACTAAGTAATCCAATTAAAAAATGGGAAACAGAGCTAATTGATTCATTTTCATTTATTATAATTTTTTAAAATTTATTCACTTTGTATTCAGTTGTAGCCTCCTCCCTCAAATCTTCCTGCTCCTACCTTTTCTCCCTATTCTTCCTCTATTCCTCTGTCCTAGTCCACTGATATAGGAAGTCCTCCTCTCCCCACTGTGTGATCCTAGCCTATCAGGTCCCACCAGGATTTCCTAAATCCTCTTTCTCTGTGAGCTAACTAGGTCTCCCCACCAGGAAGAAGTACTCAAGGAGCAGGTAACTGAATTCATGTCAGAGACTGTCTCTTCTCCCCTCATTAGGGAACCTGCATGGATACTGAGCTGTTTATCAGCTACATCTGAGCAGGGACCCTGTATGCATTGTCCTCTTTATGCATCGTCTTTCCTTGATGCATCACTCTCTGCAGTGCCCTTTGAGCCCAGGATTTTTGGCTTTGGGAGCTCCTTGGGGGGCTCCTGTTCCTTCTGCCTCCTTCTGTTTCCCCTTCTTCCATAAGACTCCCTGCCCTCTCTCCAAAGTTTGGCTGTGAGTCTCTGCATCTGCTTCAATCCCCTGCAGGGTGGAGTCTTTTAGAGCACATCTGTGGTAGGTTCCCATCCTGTGCCCTCTCTTCTACCATGTCTGGTGTCTCTCCTGCTTTCCCTTCTGAATGAGAATTGAGCATCTTCCCTAGGGTCCTCCTTGTTGTTTAGCTTCTTTAGGTCTGTAGATTTTTGTATGTTTGTACTATATTTATGGCTAAAATCCACTTAAAAGTGAGTATATACCATGCATGTCTTTCTGCTTTATAGCTGGGTTTTGAGGCAGAACTATTTCCAGTTTTCTGAGAAACCACAAGATTAATTTGCAAAGTCATTGCATGCGTTTGCACTCCCTCCAGCAATGGAGGAGTGTTCCTGTTGCTCTACATTTTGCGCATGTACTGTCATTTGAGTTCTTCTGATGGGTGGAAGGTGGAATCTCAGAAGTGTTTTGATTTGCATTTCCATGATGACTAAGGACTTTGAGAATTTCTTTAAGTGCTTCTTGGTCATTAGAGATTCCTCTATTGAGAATTCTCTGTTTATGGCCTGGCAAGGCTGCACCACCCCACCCCACCCCGACCGGGGGAGGTGATCACTGAATTCATGCCAGAGACAGCCCCTGCTACCCTTACTACAGACCATACTTGGAGACTGGGCTGCCTTGGGTTACAGCTGAGCCAGGGTTTAGGTCCTCTACAAGCATGGCCCTTGGTTGAGGTATTATTCTTATCAGGGCTTCCAGGGCTCAGTTTTCTTAGCTCTGTTGCTTTCCTTTTGGAGCTCTTACCCCCTCCAGGAATTTCTATCTCCCCCTTCTTTAATAAAATTCAATGCTCTCTGCCCAAAGTTTGGCTGTGAGTCTCAGCTTCTGCTTTGATACCTTGATCAGTAGAGTCTTTCAGTATAGCCAGTCCTGATGAGACCTGATAGGCTAGGGTCAGAAGGAAGGAAAGAGGACCTCCACTATTAGTGGACTAGAGGAAGGGCATAGGAAGAGAAGGAGGAAGTGTGGGATTGGGAGGAGGCCATAGCCAGGATACAAAATGAATAGATTGTAATAAATAACAACAACAATAATAATAATAATAATAAAAAATTACAAAAAAGAAAATTCCTTGTTTAGCTTTGTACCCCATTTTTAAATCAAATTATTTGGTTTGTTGGTGTTTAATTTCTTGATTTCTTTCTATATTTTGGATATTAGCCCTCTGTTGGAGATAGTGTTGGTGACAATCTTTTCCTAGTCTTTAGTTTGCCATTTTGTTTTGTTGACAGTATCTTTTACCTTGCAGAAGCTTTTCAGTCTCATGAGGTCCCATTTATTACTTAAATGTATTTTAAAAGTCACTCACTTTATTTGAAAATTATATAAGATATATAAGTATACAAACATAAAGACATATGTGTGTTTGTGTAAGTTTTCCATATAAGAAACCCAAAACACTCCACCAAGTAAAACAAAATTTTGAAACAAGGTCTCAATATTGCTGTGGTTGTCCTGGAACTCTCTATGTACAGCAGGCTAGCCTTCATCCACACACATTTATATATTCATATATATTAAGTTACACACACACACACACACACACACATATATGTATATTACATTTAACCTTGCAGTGGACACAGCTCCCTTCCTTTCTTGATATTTGGTCAGACTCTTATATCAAGAAACATTCTACCTGGGAAGCCAGTGAATACACCTGGCTATGAATTATGTAGGCAATCTTCACTCTCCCTCCTGTCGTTTATTGCAGTTTCTCTTCTTTCATCCCCAACCCCTTAGCAGACCTCTCACAGTGGCCTTTGCTAACATCCAGCCTCCACTCACTGTGGATGCGGCGAGCCTTTTGGCAGTCCAGGCATCCTTCTTCTCCCATCCCTGTGTGTCAGGTGCAGGTAACTAGAAATGCTTTGTATCGAGGACTCCCAGTGGCCATGCCTGTATAGGTCTCAGGTAAGTGATTTTGACTTTTATTCCTCTAGTCACAATATCCCAGTCTTATCTCCAGCCCTGTAGCACCTGCTTACAGAAGCCTGTCCTCCCATCCAGCCTTAATTCCAAGAGTACTGTACAGAAATGTGAAGTGGACCCAGCTCTCTTCTTTCATGTGGACTTTCTTTGACCTCATTTCTGGCCTATACCCATTTCTTCCTCTCTGCCCTTATACCTAGAAACACTTTCTACTTTGGACCCCTAGTGGCCAACACATGGAAAGGATTCAGGCAGGTAAGGCACACTATCCTTTCTGTCCTTCATTATGATTTAATTATTCCTACCTTAAGCCCAGTAACATCCTGCTTATAGGTGTTCCTTCTTCTACAACTTCCTTCCCTTGAGATATCAACACAAGGTTCAGATCCAGGGTCTCCTTCCTGGATCTTTCATCTCTGTCTTTACAGATAATTATTTACATGATTGCAAAATATTTGCAGAGTCCCATCTTCCCACTTCTTCTCCAACTCCCTGTGTACTCTGCCTTTAGGTGTAAACAGAATCATTTTAGCTCTTTATTGAAGCCACTTTCAGTTTATTCTCCTAGTCCACCCCTAGTCCTTGCTCCCATCCACTGAACTGTAGAATTGTTCTATACCAGGCTCCCATGACAAACAGACTTTCTTAAAATCCAGAGGGGCCAATAGCGGCTACTAAATCCCAACCAGGTAAACATAAGGCCAGAAAACAACATCTAGAAACACAGTCATCAAGCCCCAGCACAAAAATATAGTAACAGCCAAGGCAGTCTGACTGGAATTCCTAATCCTATTACAATAGGCCTAAAAAAAAAAAGTAATAAAGCTAAAGCACAAGAGAAGGAGTTCAAAATGGCTAGTATGAATATATTCAGGGACTTTAGAGAAGATATGAAAAAAATATCTTAATAAAGTATGTAAAATGCAAATAAAGAATAGAATGAAATAATAAAAACAATTCACAACAGAAAACTAAAATTCAATAGAAGCCTAGTAAATCAGTAAAGAAAATAAACAGATATAACTGGAAATGAAAATTTTAGGTACTCACAAAAATCTCAGAGATAAACCTCACCAACAGTATTAGAGGCATGGAAGAGAGTCTCACAAATTGACAAAATAATAGAAAAATGGATACTTCAGTCAAAAAAATTTAAATCTAAAAATTATTCAGGGACAAAACATCCAGGAAATCTGGGATATTATAAAAAGGCCAAATTTGTGAATAATATACATACAAGAAGGAGAAGAAACAAAGGTATAGAAGTATTTTCATCAAAATCATAGAAGAAAATTTCCCTAGCCTAAAGAAGAGGTTAATCAAGATACAAGAAATACCCAGAACACCAAATAGACAGGAACAAAAATTAGGTATTCATGACACATAATATCCAAAATACTAAACAGAAGCAGCAAAAAAGATCATTTAGGAAATATTAAGAAAGAATATTAAGGGAATGAGATCAAGAAGCATATAAAGGCAGACCCATAAGAATAATACTTGAAATTAGGAAAGGAGATACCTCCAGAAATTCCTTTATTGTTTAGACTTGTTTTAGCTATTCTGGGTAGGTTTTTTTTCCCATATGAAGTTTAGAATTGTTCTTTCAAGGTCTGTAAAGAATTTTGTTATTATTTTAATGAGTATTGCATTAAATCTGTAGATTGCTTTTGCTAAGATGACAATTTTGATTATGTTAAATACTGATCCATGGGCATGGATCATCTTTCCATCGTCTTATATTCCCTTCAATTTCTTCCATTAGAGACCTAAAGTTCTTGCTATACAGGTCTTTGACAGGCTTGGTTAGAGTTACAACAAGATACTCTATACTATTTGTGTCTATTGTGAAAGGTGTAGTTTCCCTAATTTCTTTCTCAGTCCATTTGTCACTTGTATTCAGGAGGACTTCTGATTCTTTGAATTAATCTTGTATTCAGCCACTTTGCTGAAGGTGTTTATCAACTGAAGGATTTCTCTAGCAGAATACTGGGGCCACATGTATACTGTCATATCATCTGCCAGTAGCTTTCCTTTGCCTTCTTCCCCTTGATCTCCTTTAGTTTTCTTATTCCTCTAGCTGGAACAGAGCAATAATAATAAAAACTGCATGACACAGGCATAGAAATATACTGTTTGATCAATGGAATTGAATCAAAGACCCAGAAATAAGCCCACACACCTGCAGACTCTTGATTTTTGACAAAGAGGCTGAAACCATACAATGGAAAAAAGATAGCATCTTCAACAAATGGTGTTGGTATAATTAGATGTCTGCATGTAGAACATGCAAACAGATCCATACTTATCTCCCTGTACAAAACTGAAGTTCAAATGGATCAAAGACCTCTCGACATAATGCCAGACATCATAATCTACTAGAAGAGGAAGTGGGGAACAACCTTGAGCTTCTTGGCTCAGGAGAAAACTTCCTGAACAGAACACCAACAATTAAGGCTCTAAAATCAACAATTTCAAGAAATTGAAAAGGTTCTGTAAACCAAAGGACACTGTCAACAGAAAACAAAACAAAACAACAACAAAAACAACTACAAAAAATGATAGCCTACAGACTGGGAAAAGATCTTCAACAACCCTAAATCTGACAAAGTCCAAAATATATAAAGAACTCAAGAAATTAAACATGAATAAATAAAACAATCTAATTTAAACATGGGGTAAGGACCTAAACAGAATTCTCAACAGAGGACTATCTCCACTGAATGTTGGAGAAACACTTAAAGAAATGCTCAACATCCTTAGTCATCAGGGAAATGCAAATCACAACAACCCTGAGATTTCACTTTACACCTTTCAGAATGGCTAAGATCAAAAACACAAGTGACAGCACATGATGGCAAGGATGTGGAGAAAGGGGAACACTACTCCATTGCTAGTGGGAGTGCAAATTTATTTAACCACTTTCTCAGAAAATAGGGAATAGAACTACCCCACAGTCCATCTATACCACTCTGGGCATAAACCCAGATGATGTTCAACCATACAATAAGGACATTTGCTCAACTATGTTGATAGCAGCTTTATTTATACTAGCCAGAATCTGCAAACAACCTAGATGTCCCTCAGTGGAGGAATAGATACAGAAATTGTGGTACATCTACACAATGGAATACTACTCAGCAATCAAAAACAAGGAAATCATGAAATTTGCAAGTAAATAGACAGAACTAGAAAAGATCATCTTGAGTGAGGTATCCTGGGAGCAGAAAGACACACATGGTATATACTCACTTGTAAGTGGCTATTAGCCATATAATACAGGATAACCATACTAAAAATCCACAGACCTAAAGGTGCTAAATAACAAAGAGGACCCTAGGGAGAATACTTAATTGTCATTCAGAAGAGCAAATAGAATAGACACCAGAAGAGGCTGAAGAGAGGGAACATGATGGAAGCCTATCATAGATGTCCTCTAAAAGAATCCACCCAGCAGGGCACTGATGCAGATGTTGAGAGCCATAGCCAAACTCTGGGCAGATTGCTGGGAGTCTTACAGAAGTGTGTGTGTGTGTGTGTGTGTGTGTAAGGACCCAGACAGGACAGGAGCTCCACAAGGAGGCCAACAAGGCCAACAAATATGGGCCCATGGGGGGTTGGGGCTACAGAGACTGATGTACCAACCAAGGATCATGCATGGAGAGGACCTAGACCCCCTGCTCAGATGTAGCCTATAAGCAGCTTAGTCTCTATGTGGATTTCTTAGTAAGGGGAGCAGGGGCAGTCTCTGACATGGATTATGTGGCCCACTCTTTGGTCATTTGCCTCTGGAGAAGCAGCATTTCCAGGCCACAGAGGAAAAGAATCCAGTCAGTCTTAATGAAACTTGATAGGCTAGGGTCAGATGGTAGCAGGGGGTGGACTCCCTTTTTCTGTTGTGGAGGGCAGAGGCATAGGGGGGAAAGGAGTGAGACCAGGAGGAGAAGCAGGAGGGGGTAACAACTGGGATATAAAGTAAATAAATTATAAAAATAAAAATAAATAGACATCATCAGATGCCTAGAAAAATATACCCAGCAAAGCTTTCAATTAAAATAAAGAAAGACACTTTATGATAAAGCCGAATTTAATCAGGATCTCTCTTAAAATCCAGCTCTATATAAGGTGATGAAAGAAAAACTTCAATCATCAGAGGTTAATGACACAAATAAGACACAAGCAATAAATAATCTAATGCCAATAAATCAAACAGGGAAACTCACACCATATAACAAAATAACACGGATAAATAAACATTGCTCATTGATAACTTTCAATATTAGTGGCCTCAATTTCCTAATAAAAAGATGCAAATTAACATATTCGATCAGAAAACAGGATTAACCTTTCTGTTGCATCCAATAAAAATAACCATTAAACTTAGAGTACACATCACTTCTGGATAAAAGGATGAGAAAAGTTATTTGGACCCAAAAATTAAGAAGGTAGATCCATTTTAATAGTTATCAAAAATAGAACTTTTGGAATTTTGGAGCAAGGTTTTACCATTTAACTACAGACAACTATTCTTCCTTAGACAACTATTCATTACATTATCAGGCCTTAGTGGAAACTGAAAATTTGACAGTGCCCTCCAGGTAACCATGTGGGTGTTATCTGACCCACTATGGAATGAAGTGGACTGTGCACAGCACCAATCTATTAAGATATGGAAATAGTATATACATGACCTAGCACAAGCATGTCCTGGGGGTACAAGTTACATAAAGAAATTTCCTAAAAGTCTATGGTTTCTAGTCTTGTTGCAATGTCATCTGCTGCCAAGTATGCATCTTTAGTCTCATGGGGTAAGCACTGTAATTTGGCTGAGGGAGGAAAAGAAGACTAGGGCCAGGTGTGCAGACAGTTACGCATATTATGCAGACTGCTCTCAGAAGTACACAGCTGCACCATTACAGCCCCATACTGGCATACATCTGAAAGACACCATTAGAGGAAAATATTCACAGTGGGCAGAACCTTGTACAGCACACACAGTCATAAATTCTGTTTGGAGGTAGAAATGGCAGGATTTGAGATTGTCATTGTGGGCTTATTGGCTACTGACAATGGACTGGCTGGTTGGTCAGGGACTTGTAAGAAGTATGACAAGAAAATTGGTGAAAAAGACATCCAGAGAAGAAGGATGTGGAAAGATCTTTTCAAGTGGGTGAAGGATGTGAACAAACTTGTGCCACATGTAAATGTTCATCTAAAGTTTATTTCAGTTGAAGAGAATTACAACAATAAAATAGATAGGGAAAGTAAACATTTTTGTCCCTGCCATTCTTATCAATGCCCAAGAGACCCATGAACAAAATCATGGTGGCAGAGATGCGTTGGCCAACATGGACTATCACTCACCAAGAACGACCTGGCTACAGCTGCTACTTAGTGTCATATGTGCCAGCAGCAGAGACCAACACTGACAAGATGACATCTTTCTCTGCAGTGACCAGCCAGTGACCTGGAGGCAGGTTGACTACATTATACTGCTTCCTCTTTGGAAATAACACCATTAGACTTTCCTGGAGTAGAAACTTACTCTGGCCATGGCTTTACCTTTTTCTGCAATCACAACTGTATGTGGAGTTTCTAAGTGCCATGTCCACCATTATGCTATTGCACACATTATTACATTTTGCTAAGGAACTTACTTCCTAGCCGGAGAAATGCAACAGTGGGCCTACTGTTATGGAAAACCCTGGTCTTAGTTCTCACCATTCTGAAACAACTGGCCTGACTGAAAGAAGAAATAACCTTTTGAACAACCATTTACAGAACATTTTTATAGTAGCAATTTGTAAATCTGGATAGGGATTTCAAGAAGGCAAGATACATTTGGAAATAAGCATCCAGTAGATTATGTTTTCTCCCATAACCAGGTTGATAAGTCCAGGATTCAAGGAATTTAAAGGGAATAGTTTCACTGACTATCACCCCTAGTTGCTCACTAGAAAATTTTCTCATTCCCACCACCTTAGATTCTTCTGGTAGTTTGTTTCCAGAAAAGTGACTGCCCTACCACAACAATCATTGCATTGAACTGGAGTCTCTTCTGGCTACTTTGGACTTCTGATGACCTTAAGCTAATATACTAATAAAGACATAACTGTTAGGGGTTGTGATTGATTAAGATTATCATAGAGAAAATTGGATTGATTTTACACATTGGGGGTAAAACAAGATTATATCTGGAGCACAGGAGATAGTTTACGGAATCTTTTTGTGTTACCATTTCCGTGGTTAAAGTAAATGGGAAATTACAATAACCTAACCCAGGTAGAATAACAAGGGGCAAAAATACTCCAGGAATGAAGGACTGCTCACTTTTTCAAGCAAACAGTAAAGAGCTCCTGAGATCCTTGCTGAGGTTGGAGGACATACAGGCTGTGCTGTAGAGGAAGGTAGTCATAAACCAACAATAAATCATATAACCAGTCAGTCCTGATGGGACCTGTTAGGCTACCGTCAGACAGTAGGGAACAGGACCTCCCCTTTTAGTGGACGAGGGAAGAGTGATATTGGGAGGAAAAGGGAGGGAGGGTGGGACACAGAGTAGATGAGGGAGGAGGCTAGGACTGGGATGCAAAGTGAATGAATTGTAGATAATAATAATAATAATAATAATGTGAAAAAGAAAAGAAAAATGAGGCTCAATTTGTATTATGATATCTTTACTAAGACATTTTTTAATTAGCTCACTTATCTCCTTGTTAAAAAAATAAATTCTTTTCATAACATGATAGATTGTGGAATTAAAAGTTTTTATATATTATGAAATTATGAAACCCATAATTTTGAAGTTGCATTTTTAAGGCTAATAAATGACGTTCTACAATAACAATTAATTTGGAAAGAGTACAGGTTTTAGAGATATATTTGTAAAGGAATACCAAATTTAAGGAAGATAGGAATAAATTCAAGAAATCTATTGAGCAACATGGTGAATGTAGATAATGCTACAAGGCTGAGTTCCTTAAAATTCCTGAGTGTACATTTTAATCTGCATTCTGTCCATAAATTAAGACAAGTATGTGATGTAATAACCATGTCAATTAGCTCAATTTAGATATTGCACAATGTGTACAGATCCCAAAGCATCATATTTTATAAAATATGTGTTCTAATTTTCAAAATAAATAAATAAAATTTCAAAATAATTAAATTAAAGGTTGATTTTAAAGTTTAATTCCCTCCAGTTTCATACACAACACTAAATGCATTTGTGAATATGATTATATACAACTTTTCCCAATTGAGGTCTGCTGTAATCTCCACAGACAGAAAGAAGGGGGTGAAGGGCAGAAGGAATGGCCAACAGGGTGCTGCCCCTGACCATATTCCTCAGAGACAAAAGTTACAGGGAGCCAATGACACCACCAAAGAGCTTTGATCATTGACTAAATTATCCCTTGATGAACGGATTTCTGAAGTTAAAAACTCTAAGTCTGAGAAAGAAAATATGTATTAATAAGAAAGGAATCATTTCCATCCTAAAATTCACTAAAGTTGAATTAAATAAAAAAATGTGCTTTAAGAATGCAGAAAAATGGTTGGCTGTATTACTTGAATAATGCAAATGCAAATATATGTTTTATAAGATCATTCTCCTTAAAAGTGGGATAAATTTATTTGTTCAACACATATAAAAGGTAAGTAATATTTGCATTTTCTAGCTTCATGATCAAAACCTAGCAAAACAAAGTAAAAGTTTTTCCAAAGCAGATGTTTTTATTACATTATTGTTCTTAAGGCTGAACATGACAGTAATAACTATAAAGGAATCATCTCTAATTCTTATAATGGGATTGAGACTTGACATCAAATTATTTTCTTCTTGAAAAATGGTTTGTTGTTTCTTGATATTTAATGTTAGTTTTAAGAATATGGAAGGTAAACCAATATTTTCTGTTCTTTCTCCAATGACTTTATTGAACTTCCATTTGGACTCTGGAATTGCAAGGCTGAGTTAAAGTTCTGCTGGGCTTTTCACAGCACATAAATTATTTAACCTTGTTCTTCCTCAGCTACTCAGAAAAAGCAGCAGATGACACTATTTTGTGTGGAACACATTAAATGAGGCACATAAAGAAATCAATAACATAGTATTTAGTACAAAAGAAATGTTCAGGAACTGTAAGTGTAAGGGCAAAATATGATTAGTCAGATCCTTCATTGTGTCTTTAAATTTGTTATCAGTCCCTGTAAAAGAGTAAAACAGAAATAATCAGGATGTGGCACTGATGGAGAAAACACATTTTCAATAAAGATATTGTAGGAATCATGGTTCCCAGTTTGAAACTGCCCAAGAATCACTAATTGTTGCCTGAAAGAGTATAACAAGTTCAGTAATAGAAATGATAAAAATAGGTTAGTTTGAGGATGCCATATTGTATAATGTTATTTTGATCATATATTTGATATTTCCTATGTTTTTATAACAAAGTCTACCTGTAGTATAAGATGAAAATGCAATTATGTAGACAGACCCATTTTTTTAATAGAGTGTGGTTACTGTTTCATATTCCTCAGTGTAGGATGAATTACTAACTCTTAGCTGAGTATTTCTGTTAAGACGCAGCACATTTTTAACTCTCATAAACTGAGGATGGGAGGTTTTACGAGCGTGGGATGACAGTGAGAAATGCAGCAGCTGTAAGAACAGCAACAAAACCAGCAACTAATGGGCCTACAGCTGTTATTTTCCAGGTCATACAGTTCATAGGCTATGCTCTTCCTGGGACAAAACAAGCACTTGAACTAGATGTCACTACAGGAACAAAAGGTAAGTGACAAATATTTCAATGAAGATATTGATACCTTAAGATACCTAATTTCCATATGTGGATTTTGCAGAAAACACCTGTAAAATAAGGCATAGTTTATTATATTGGAAGAAAACAAAGGCTAGAAGAAATTTAAAGAAAAACAAATATGACAGCTAGTGTCTAGTACACTGGAGTAAACGTTGATAAAAAATAAGTATTTGAAGGGTCAATAACTGAAGCATTTGGATATATACTTTCCGATATGCTAGTCAGAAATAGAGTACAAGCATACATTTCACATAATATATATATGTAGTTTCTCACTATAGAATAATGTATATATTAATTTAATATGCATATAAATTTTTATTAGATAAATCTTACATATAAAAAATGATCCAGTTAAAGTTTAAAGAAAGACTGGATCAATAAAATGTAGATATAGAAGTTGGATGTGATACTTGTGACCAAATTCAAATTCTTCTATATGTTTTGGTTTACTCAGCTTTGGTAAATATTCCTCCAAGATCTCAAAACTCAGATATAAGTAAAATTGTTAAGGTTAATGGGAACCAGAACAAGGTTCAGTGTATGTTACAAGAAAACCTTATTTTTTTCACCATCACAGTTTTCAGGAGATACATGATTTATTATGTTGAATTATCTCTGATATGTTTATGCAGATATAAAATGAAATATATTCTGCAGCACAGGGTCTTTTGTCCTCATCAGCTACATGCCTTCTCACATAGTAATTGGTCCACACTCCTTGAAGCTTTACCAGGGCAGTACCTTATTGCTGAATGACCACTCAACCTCTTCCCCGAGATGTAGCTCAGTGCAAAAAAGCTATTAGCTCAAAGAGAAAGTTTATCAAAAGCAAAAGAGTTATTAAAAAGTTTCTGTGACAAAACAGTAAATAATTAAAGGCAAAGATAGAGCCTACTGACCAGGAAGGAGATATCTTTCTCATTAACTCGTGCTATACAGTGACAGAAGCTGCTCAGAGCCAATGGATAGGCAGACTGAACCACTGAAATCTGTGTCATTGCTCTGTGTTTTCCTGTTTTGGCTTGTGATGAATTAATACACTTTATTGAGAGCAGGAAAAACAGATTCTAAATGTGCTTTCTTTTTTTATCCCTTGAAAATAAAGGAAGTTGGACTAAGCTTTGTAAATAAATCACAGAAATCAATACAACTGGATGTCTCTCCTGTGTCTGTGGATATGACATTTTTATTATGTCGCTTTTTTTTTAATATCTGAACTCCTCGGAATAAGCTGACCTAAAACTTGAAATCAATCATCCATGGATGTATCCACACTACAGAGTGCCCAGCAGAAGAACCAGTCCAGTTTGGCGGAATTCATCTTACTTGGCTTTTCTGATGTTCCCAACTTGCAAGAATTTCTTTTTGGGGTGTTTTTGATAATCTATCTAATTATTCTGATGGGCAATAGCCTCATTATCATAATTACTAGGGCTGACCGTTCCCTTCAGACTCCCATGTACTTTTTCCTCGGAAATTTTTCTTTCTTAGAAATATGTTACGTGTCAGTCACTCTCCCCAGGTTATTAATAGATCTCTCCAGACAAGGCAGAATTATCTCCTTTATGGCTTGTGCTACTCAGATGTATTTCTTTCTTGTCTTCGGGGCCACAGAGTGCTTTATTCTGACTGCTATGGCCTATGACAGATACGTTGCAATTTGCAACCCACTGTTCTACCCTCTCATCATGAACAATAGTCTCTGTATACGCCTGGCAGCTGGCTGTTGGGTAAGTGGAGTTCCTGTGCATATAGGGTTCACATACTGGATCTTCTCTCTACCATTCTGTGGGTCAAATCAGCTGAATCACTTTTTCTGCGATATACCTCCAGTTCTGACCCTAGCTTGTGGGGACACTTTTATGATAGAGATGCTGATATATGCGATTGCCCTTTTCGTGGTTACCATTCCTTTTATGTTGATTCTTGGATCGTATGTGAAAATAATCTCAACCATTCTGAAGCTTCCATCTGCAACTGGAAGAGCCAAGGCCTTCTCTACGTGTTCTTCTCACCTTATAGTTGTAGCTTTATTCTTTGGATCAGGTATCATTACATACTTGAGGCCAAAGTCCAGCCATTCACCAGAAACAGACAAATTCCTTTCTCTTTTCTACACTGTTGTGACTCCAGTGTTTAACCCCATGATATACTGTTTGAGAAACAAAGATGTTATGATTGCATTGAAAAAGTTTCTTCTGCGATTCATTCTGTTATGATGCAAGAAACATGCTTTACTGATGTTATATTTTCTTCTTTTTTAACTATATCATCCCTTTCCTCTCTTTTCTCCTTCCTACCCATGTCATGCACCTTCCCTTCACTCTAGGTGAAATTTGTGTCCCCCTTTTCTTTAGTTGTTGTTATATATGAACTTTTGTACATAAAACATGCTTTTTTAATAGAAATTATGTGTGGTTATTTTTTATATAATTGGATTTTAATGAGTATTTATGTTTCCTTATCACACAAAACCAACTCAGTGTTTATATTCAACCAGTAGATTAATTTAAAACTTCAGTTCTTGTGTGCAAATCTAATTTCAAGATACTATAGTTCTAAAGTAATAATGAAGTTATCAAATAATTCTTTTCTTCTTTTTATGCAGGCTCCAAAGCAATGGTTATATTTTCTATTTCTTGAAAATAGTTATTATATGGATGTATGCTTACTCTAATACAATATTGTAATGAGTTCATGATGAATAAGTAAACCTCAACTATTAACTTTTTTTTTTTGCACTTGGTGAGTGATTGCTTTATAACTATATAATTCTATTAAGGAAAGAAAGGTTCCAGTTGTCATTAAGAATATTTTATGACTGGGAAATAGTAAGAGCTGGAGAGGACAGGGTCTCCACAAGGAGAGCAACAGAACAAGAAAATTTGAACACAGGGAACTTCCCAGAGACTCATACTCCAACCAAGGACTATTCATGGAGATAACCCAGAACCCCTGCACAGATGTAGCCCAGGGCAGTTCAGAGTCCAATTGGGTTACATAGTAATGTGAAGAGGGACTGCCTCTGACATAATCTGATTGGCCTGCTCTTTGATCACCTCCCTCTGGGGGGGAGCAGCCTTACCAGGCCATAGTAGATTACAATGCAGCCACTTTTGATGTGAACTGACAGACTAAGATCAGAAAGGAGAGGAGAACCTCCCCTATTAGTGGACTTGGGGAGTGGCATGCAAGCAGAGGGAGGAGGGAGGAGAGAGGGTGGGATTGGGAGGGGAGGAGGGAGGGGCTTATGGGGGGATGCAGAATGAATAAAGTGTAATTGATGAAAAATTAAAAAAAAAAAGAATATTTTATGATAAATTTTACTTTCTGTTGAATAACCTGGTGCCATACTATTCTTTTTTCAGATGGACATGGTAGCCCATGCCTTTAACCTCAGCACTTGGGAGGGAGAGGCAGGTGATCTCCGAGAGTTTAAGATCAGCATACTCTACAGAGTGAGTTCTAGGACAGCCAGAGAAACCCTGTCTCAAGACTCTCTCTCTTACAATGAACCAAAACCAAAAACAAACTTCTTTTTTTCAAACATTCCTCTCTTTTTACTTTCATGTCCATGAAAATGTATTTTGAAATATTTTCTTAATAGACCTTTCATATCTTCAAAAATGAAAAGGAGAAAATAGGCATTTCATAGAATTTTATTATTAATTTGTTCATAAAATTTATCAAGAAAATATCACTGGAAAACAGTGTTTTCAAATGCATTTCAGTAACTTTACAATTTTTCTTTTCCAATGAAGACTCACCATGTAAATTAGTGAATTTCTGAACAATATCAACTCAATCTCAATCACAGTTCAAATTTTATTCAGGCATAGTATTCGCATAAAATTATAGATTAAAATAATTCAATATGCAAGTAGAATGTTAATAAGCAAATTATAGCAATAGATATTTTACTTTTTGTTTAAAAGTTCTTAATTTTCCTTTTTCTTTTTTTAAATTCTTTATTAATTACACTTTATTCACTTTGTATCCCCCCCTCCATGGTTCCCTCTTTCCTCCCATCCCAATCCCTCCCTTCCTCCATCCTCTGCATGCATGCCCCTCCCCAAGTCCACTGATAGGGGAGGACTTCTTTTCCTTCCTTCTGATCCTTGTCAATTAGGTCTCATTAGGAGTGGCTGCATTGTCTTCTTCTGTGGCCTGGTCATGCTGCTTCCCCCTCAGAGGGAGGTAATTAAAGAGCAGGCCAATCAGTTCATGTCAGAGACAGTCCCTGTTCGTATTACAATGGAACCCACTTGGATACTGAACTGCCCCAATGGGCTACATCTGTGCAGGGGTTCTAGGTTATCTCCATGTATGGTCCTTGGTTGGAGTATCAGTCTCAGGAAAGACCCCTATGCTCAGATTTTTTGGTTCTGTTGCTCTCCTTGTGGAGTTCCTGTCCTTTCCAGATCTTACTCACTCATATAGACATATAATATAGGATAAACCTACTAAAATCTGTACACTAAAGAAACTAATCAAGAGGGAGGACTCTTGCTAAAGTGCTCAATTCCTATCCAGAAAGGCAAAGAGGATGGACATCAGAAGAAGGAGAAAAGTGGGAACAAGTCAGGAGCCTGACAGACTATCAATGCAGATGCTGAGACTTATGGGCAACCTTTGGTTGCAGGGAACTTTTCCTTTTTTTAATATTTCAAAATATTTAATTTTTCTGATATACACTTTCATCTTATAGAGTACAACTGTGGTAATTAGAGGAGAGGAAGAATCAGGAGGCAAGCAGACAGGGGAGGTCGATAATTTGGTAATAAGATATAACTATTGTATAGCAGGGTGACTACAGATAATGATAATGTATTGCAAATTTCAATAAGTTAGATGAAACTACCTTGAACATATTGAAACATATTGAAGAGGTTAGGGTAATATAAATAATTAAATTTAAGAAAGAAATAGCCAATAACAAAAATATATCTTTCCCTCAATTTAAACATTATACTATTTTTTTTATTAGCCTTTGAACATCATCCAGTATCCTAAAAATGTTTAAAATTCTGTTTCTCTACTAGTTTTTTTATTTTAATTTAATTTTTAAAGACATGCAAGAAAAGAAGAAGAAGAAGAAGAAGAAGAAGAAGAAGAAGAAGAAGAAGAAGAAGAAGAAGAAGAAGAAGAAGCACCGTAGCCTATCAGGTCTCATCATCAGGACTGGCTGCATGATCTTCCTCTGTGGCCTGGTAAGGCAGCTTCACCCTCAGGGGGAGGTGATCAATCAAAGAGCCAGCAACTGAGTTCATGTCAGAGACAGTCCCTCTTCCCATTACTAGGAAACCCACTTGGAGATTGAGCTGTCATCGGCAATGTTCTCAAGTTTAAAGACAAGAAAGGTCATCTAGGTTCAGGCCTGTAATCTAAGCACTCATTGAGTTGAGCTGTGTGTCTGACCCAAACTGCTCTCTGTATAAAGTCCAGGCCAGCCAGAGCTAGATAGTGAGATCCTGCTTAACAATAGAAAATAGAGTGCTGGAAATTTTTAAGTAGTTGCTTTAATACAAAACAGATAACCATGGAAACATATCTCCATAGTGTTAAGATCATTTAATATTAATAAAACTTGTAGAACATTATGTACTCTTACAGTCATTTTATAAATATCAAACATTACTTTAAGCAACGTGAATACATAACTTTTGAGGACCAGCTTTGACATTTCAATGGAGGAAAACTGAGTCAGGGAGTAGATCCCCGGCAGTTGCATGGCTGATGACCCAGAAGATTTTTTTCTGAGGGTAATTTTCCAGGGCCAGATCTGGTGGCGAAATGAGGGGCTAGAATTAAATTGCTGACAGGGACCATTGCTGATAGCTTCCTGATGGGGCCTTCCAGCCACCATGAAAGCTGGGAGGAGGAAAGGGCTGCTAGTGGGGGCTGATACTGGCAAGCAGGGACTTACACCCTTTATAGCAAGCAGAGACTAGGGCTGTTGGTTGGCTCCAAGCAGAGGTTTCCAGTGATTGTGGCAAGCTTCTAAGAAAGGTAAATGGTGCAATCTAGAAAAGATCATCCTGAGTGAGGTACCCCAGAAGCAGAAAGACACAGATGGTATATATCATCTCCTCCCTGCCCCTCTCTAAGTCCACTGATAGGGGAGGTCCTCCTCCCCTTCCATCTGACCCTAGCTTATCAGATCTCATCAGGCCTGGCTGCAATGTCCTCCTCTGTGGCCTCAAGGCTGCTCCTTCCTCGGGGAGAGGGAGAGGGAGAGGTCAACCTGAGATTTCACCTTACAGCCATCTGAATGGCTAAGATCAAAAACTCAAGTGACAACACATGCTGGAGATGTTGTGGAGAATTGCAAACCCTCCTCCACTGCTGGTTGGAATGCAAACTTATGCAACCACTCTGGAAATCAATCTGGTGCTTTTTCAGACAATTAGGAATAGTGATTCCTCAAAGATCCAGCTATACCACTCCTTAGCATATATCCAAAAGATACTCAAGTGTACAACAAGGACATTTGCTCAACCATGTTCGTAGCAGCATTATTCGTAAAATAGCCAGAACCTGGAAACAACCCAGATGTCCCTCAATGGAGGAATGGATACAGGAATTGTGGTACATCTACACAATGGAATACTACTCACAAATTAAAAACAAGGAAATTGTGAACTAGATTTAATTTAAAAAAGGAGTCCATTAAATGTTCTTCAAAGTTCCCAGGTAATTCTATTTTGTTTCTTGTGTGAATATTATGTAAGAAGTAAGAAGTTACTCGGCCAGGAGGACTCTCATTCTGAGCAGCAGCACAGCAGGATCAGCACAGTGACCAGCAATCAGAACTCTCGGCCATAAAACACAGTCATTGTGTTTCCCAGGTGAGAGGATACCCCACGGTGGGGGATTCAATCAGCTTTTAACTCCCCCGGCTAAACCGCGGAAGAGATCCCGGTTCCGCCAGACGCTTGGCTGCCGGCCGCCAGCCCCAGCCCCAGTCCAGAGCCACAAGCCAGTGTCTCTGGTCAAGGTCCCAGACTGAACCATGGGCACCACACTATCAGAGACTGGAATTTTCAGTCGAGAGATAACCCCAGGGTACAGGAAACGATTGGGACCGGCCTTAGGTCACCCAGACATCCCCTGGAAAAGACTCGGGTTCCAAAGGCACCCCAGGAGCCAGCCTGGAGCCAGAGCCTGGGACCCAGGTTCCGGCACAGAGCCCTGCCTGCCTGCATGCCTGATTCGCCGCCGGACATAGAAATGGCGGGCCTGATCTCAGAGCACTCAGCTCACCCCCAACCTGAAAAGGTCCCCAGAAAATTACCCAGCTTAGAGAGGAACTCAGGCTCCCAAAAGCCGCAAAGGCAGACACAGGCAGTTTCTGCGCACCAGACAGCTGGCAGAGACTGAGCCGCCATCACACAGCTGTGCTCCAGGCACAGGCAGTTTCTGCGACCAGCCAGCTGGCGGACACTGAGCAGTGTGCACCAGGGCAAAAAAAGACACTGGGAGTCTGTGTCTCCAGAGAATCCACTGGGAAGGAAGGAAACTGGACTGACCTAAATCACCCAATCCTTCCCTAGAAAAAGTCTAGCAGTCTAGTGGGGCCGAGGCGCCAGCACTCAGCTGTGCTCCAGACACAGGCACAAACAGTTGAGGCACGCCTGATGTCCAACTAGGTCACAGCAGCTGATCATTAAATTTACAACAAGAAACCCAGAAACAGGGCAGCTGCCCTCAGGACTTCCCTGGGTGAGAGGAGAACCCTCTCGACTAACAAAGACCACAGTTACCACTCAGGTCTATATCCCTGAGGTGAGCAACTCCTGAAAAAACACCAGCCATCCAGGGACTATACCCAAAAAGCTGAGAAGACATCCTTCAGGAAAAACCAGCTTTCTGCAAAGAGGATTCTCTCCACCACAAGATCCCCAGGAACCACCAGAAAATAACCCCAAACACCTAAGATAACACAATGGGTAGAGGCCAGCGTAAAAGCTCAAGCAACAAAAGACAGAATAATATGGCATCTCCAGAACCCAGTTATCCAGGGGCAAGTAGCCCTGGACACCCCACCATAACTGAAATCCAAGAAGATGACCTAACAAGTATGCTCATGAAGATGATAACAGAGGAAACAAATAAGATTCGTAAAAACATAGAGGAAGATAAACTCAAACAGAATATTGCCATCCGTAAAGAAATAGAGGAAGCTGCAGGCAAACAGTTTATGGCCTTTAGAAAGGAAATGCTTAAAACACTGAATGAAATGATAGAAACAGAGTTGAAGGAACTAAAAGAAAAACAGGAAAGTACAATCAGACAGGTGATGGAAGTAAACAAAACAACTCAAGACCTGAAGATAGAATTGGAAAAATTAAAGAAAACACAAATGGAAGAAATAATGGAAAGGAAGAATCAGGCAAAGAAAACAGGAACTACAGAGGTAAGCATAACCAACAGACTACAAGAGATGGAAGAAAGAATCTCAGGTGTAGAAGATACAATGGAAGAAATCGATGTATCTGTCAAAGAAAATGTTAAATCTGAAAAATTCCTGACACAGACCATCCAAGAAATGCAAGACAATATGAAAAGACAAAACCTAAGAATAATAGGTATAGAGGAAAAAGAAGACTCCCTTCTCCAAGGCCCAGAAAATATTTTCAACAAAATCATTGAAGAAAATTTCCCCAAGCTAAAGGAGAGGCCAATTAGAATACATGAGGCCTACAGAACACCCAACAAATTTGACCAGAAAAGAAAATCCTCCCGCCACATAATAATCATAACAGTAAGTATACAGAACAAAGAAAAAATACTAAAAGCTGCAAGGGAAAAAGGCCAAGTAACATATAATGGCAAACCCATTAGAATCACACCTGACTTTTCAACAGAGACTATGAAAGCCAGAAGGGCCTGGACAGATATCATGCAGACCCTAAGAGAACACAGATGTCAGCCCAGGCTACTATACCCCGCAAAACTCTCAGTCCTCATAGATGGAGAAAACAAGATATTCAATGACAAAAACAAATTTCAACAATACCTACAAACAAATCCAGCATTACAGAAGACACTGGAAGGGAAAATACAACCCAAGAAAGCTAGCTACATTCAAGAAAACACAGGAAATAAATAACCTCACTTCAGTAAAACAAAAAGCAACCAAGCACACAACCATATGACCACAGCCCACATCAAAATCAAGAGATCTAACAGCCACTGGTCATTAATCTCTCTCAACATCAATGGACTCAACTCTCCAATAAAAAGACACAGATTATCAGAATGGATACATAAACAAAACCCAGCAATCTGTTGCATACAAGAAACACACCTAAGACACAAAGATAGACATTACCTGAGGGTAAAGGGTTGGAAGACGACTTTCCAAGCAAAAGGACCCAAGAAGCAAGAAGGAGTAGCCATTCTAATATCTGATAAAATAGACTTTCAACCAAAATTAATCAAAAGAGATGGGGAAGGACACTTCATACTCATCAAGGGAAAATTCCACCAGGAAGACATCACAATCCTGAACATCTATGCCCCAAATACAAGGGCACCCACATTTGTGAAAGAAACATTAATAAAATTTAAAGCACATATAGATCCCCACACATTCATAGTGGGAGACTTCAACACCCCACTCTCAACAAAGGACAGGTCAACAAAACATAAATTAAACAAAGAAACAATGTCTCTGACAGAGGTCATGAATCAAATGGACCTAACAGACATTTACAGAACTTTACATCCAAACACAAAAGAATTTACCTTCTTCTCAGCACCTCATGGAACCTTCTCCAAAATAGACCATATAATGGGTCACAAAGCAAGCCTCAACAGATACAAGAAGATTGAAATAATCCCATGTATCTTGTCTGATCACCATGGAATAAAGCTGGACCTCAACAATAACAGAAATAGCAAAAAGCCTACACACACATGGAAACTGAACAACTTGTTACTAAATGACAGCTGGGTCAGGGAAGAAATAAAGAAAGAAATTAAAGTCTTTCTAGAAACCAATGAAAATGAAGAAACAACATACCCGAACTTGTGGGACACAATGAAAGCAGTGCTAAGAGGAAAGATCATAGCACTAAGTGCCTTCAAGAAGAAATTCGAGACAGCTCATTCAAGCACCCTAATGGCTCACTTAAAAACCCTAGAAAAGGAAGAAGCAGAAACACCAAGAAGGAGTAGACGGCTGGAAATAATCAAACTCAGGGCTGAAATCAATCAATTGGAAACAAAACAATTCAAAGAATGAATGAAACCAAGAGCTGGTTCTTTGAGAAAATCAACAAGATCGACAAACCCTTAGCCAGGCTAACTAAAAGGCAGAGAGATACCACCCAAATCAACAAAATCAGAAATGAAAAGGGGGATATAACTACAGACACTGAGGAAATCCAAACAATCATTAGGACTTACTTCAAAAGTCTATATGCCACAAAATTTGAAAATCTAAATGAAATGGACAATTTTCTTGATCGATTTGACTTACCAAAGCTGAATCAGGACCAGGTAAATCAATTAAATAGTCATATATCCCAAGGAAATAGAAGCAGTCATCGAAAGTCTCCCATCCAAAAAAAGCCCAGGACCTGATGGTTTAGCGCAGAATTCTACCAAACATTCAAAAAAGAGCTAACTCCAGTTCTCTTCAAACTATTCCACAAAATAGAAACAGAAGCAACATTACCAAACTCATTCTATGAAGCCACAGTCACCTTGGTACCTAAACCTCACAAAGACTCAACAAAGAAAGAGAATTTCAGGCCAATCTCCCTTAAGAACATTGATGCAAAAATACACAACAAAATACTCACAAAAAGAATACAAGAACACATCAAAGATATCATCCACCATGACCAAGTAGGCTTCATCCCAGGTATGCAGGGGTGGTTCAACATATGGAAATCCATCAATGTGATCCACCATTTTAACAAACTGAAAGAAAAAAAACACATGATAATCTCCCTAGATGCTGAAAAAGCATTTGACAAAACCCAACATCCATTCATGTTTAAAGTATTGGAGAGATCAGGGATACAAGGCACATATCTAAACACAGTAAAGGCGATATACAGCAAACCTATAGCCAACATCAAACTGAATGGAGAAAAACTTAAAGCAATCCGACTGAAATCAGGGACAAGACAAGGCTGCCCACTCTCTCCATATCTCTTCAACATAGTGCTGGAAGTCCTTGCTAGAGCAATAAGAGAGTTGAAGTAGATCAAGGGGATACAAATTGGAAAGGAAGAAGTCAAATTATCACTATTTGCAGATGATATGATAGTATATGTGAGTGACCCCAAAAACTCTACCAGGGAACTCCTACAGCTGATAAACACCTTGTATCCAGCAAAGTGGCTGGATACAAAATTAACTCAAAAAAATCAGTATCCCTCCTATATACAAAAGACAAAAGGGCTGAGAAAGAAATTAGGGAAACAACACCCTTCACAATAGCCACAAATGACATAAGGTACCTCGGAGTAACCCTAACCAAGCAAGTCAAAGACTTGTATGAAAAAAATTTCAAGTCTCTGAAGAAAGAATTAGAAGAAGATATGAGAAGATGGAAAGATCTCCCATGTTCATGGCTTGGCAGGATTAACATAGTAAAAATGGCCATTTTACCAAAAACAATCTATAGATTCAATGCAATTCCCATCAAATTACCAACACAATTCTTTACAGACCTGGAAAGAAAAATTCTCAACTTCATATGGAATAACAAGAAAACCATAATTGCTAAAAACAATCCTCTACAATAAAAGATCTTCTGGAGGTATCTTCATCCCTGATCTTAAGTTGTACTATAGAGCAACAGTTTTAAAAACTGCATGGTCCTGGCATAGAAACAGAATGGTGGATCAATGGAACTGAACAGAGGACCCATTAAGCACTCTCTGAGTAGTTCTAAAGTTTTGGCTTCACAGCAGTAGGCAAATACATACTTTGTGTTTGTTTGTCTGTACCTCTCTCTGCAGGTTTTCCTACCATAAGACACATTGTAACATATGCTACAATTTTTCCTTTGTTGTGTGAGAAAACAACATATACCAGTTACTGTACCATTGACCTCATTTCCCCAACCTTTATCTCTGCTTATGTCCTTTATTTAACAAATGGAAACTCAATAAAACAAACAGATAAAAAGAATGAAGACTTTTCTTTTAAAAAAGAAAAAAAAAGTGAAATATGAAAACATACTTACATTTTGAAACAAGATCTCTGACTAGGAAAATGCTCTATGTTTTACTTTATTGAGCTCCCACCAGTGCTCTTGCCTCAGCCTCACAAAGAACTGGGTTACGGAAGGGCACCACAACACCTTGCTTTATGCAAACGTTCACATTTGATTTCTTCCTGTGCAATGAGTAGTAGGGGCAAATACAGCTTATTTTTACTATGTAAAATGATAAAATTAATTAATAAACACTTAAATCCCTTCTATTAATGGGAAATTTCACAATAAACAAAATAGCTTTTCTGACAGCTGTACATATATTGAGTTCAATATATAGTAGTAATCATCATGTGAAAAAAGTAAAAGAAAGAGAAGACTGTAAGCTTGGCATTCTCATGAACCAAAACTAGAATTCAGTATTAAAAACAATAGGCTGATGGAGTGAATATACATAATTAGGTGGGTTATGTAACTGATATTCATGACTGAGGTCTGTATAAATGGCTCAACAGCAAAGTAAATTGTTACTAAGCTTGATAACTTGAGTTTAATCCCTGGATTCCACAGGATACAAGAAAATGTCCTGTGACCTCCTCATGTGAGCTGTAATTCTCCTCATGAGAATTTTTACAACACCCTCCTTGACCTGCCCCACCATACACCACCCCCATACACACACAGAAAGAGAGAGAGAAAAAAAACAAAATATTAAAAAAAAACTTTCCTAGGTTGAAATGAAATAACACCATGCAGTCCATCAATGAAAAGAAATTTAAATATTTCAGAAATGAGAAGTCAGAAAGTACTTTTAAATCAGATTTAAAATAATATTTTTAATGTTTGTTTATTGTTGTTTGTTTCTTAAGTTGTTTCTCTGGGTCTGGATGTCTTAAGCAATATACACTTTTATAGTTATATTCTTTTACTGTCAAACTTCATGATTACACTTTTCATCACAATCAAACATGACTGAGTATTTGTGGAGTAGAAGGTCACTTCTTTCAGGGCTTATGCTATAGCTATGTCAAACAGTAGGTTATTTTGATTAATTGGTTGAGATTATAATGTAATTACAACATTTATTGCTTTTTTATTCCCCAACACCGTTTTTTACCCTACCCATTGAAATGATCTTATGATTGCTGAAAGTGGGTATAAACTAACAAAAATAAACATGAATATTGTTTAATACATTTAATTATTAATTCAAATATATCCCGAGGTCATAGACCAATAACAGCAGGTAGTTATTACTACACAAACGAAAGGAAAACCCTGTAAAAGAATGCCAGTCCCAGCTGTGTACACATTAAAAAGCTAAGTCATCCCACACACAGAAAGCGAAACTGAGAACCCTTATCAACTCATCGGTGCATTAAGCCAAACTGTAAGTCCCGTTTGTCTCAGACTGCAGGTAAGATTGGAAGTTGACAAGTAAATAAAATTAATGAGGCTAAGCCCTCCAGGACATCAATGTTATTTTTGCAATTCAAAGATAAATAATTTTAAATAAAAATAAATATTTTGAAAGATTTGATGTTTTTTAAAGTTAGGAACTAGCTTGAACAAATTCGGAGGCCATGAAAAGGGAGAGAGCAAGGGAGGCTAGGGAAGTGTGTTATACTGGAATATCAACACCAAGTCGTCGCATGTTATTCTTCTGCTATGGCAAGTGAATAAAAAATGCATAGTTTTATGATTTTGTTGATACAATTAGAATATATATATCATGGTCAGTTTATTTGGAAGACTTTACTGATAAAACTGTTTCAATTTTTATTCATGTGAGTTCACTGCTTCTAGTTTCAGAGTATATCACCCAGAATAACAAACCGCAAGATTCAGAAAGAAACTTAGAAGTCATAATGAGTAAAACACGCACCACAATCTAATTGAAAAGACTAAAATGCAATCCAAACATGTGAATCTACAAAGAGCAAACAAATTTAAAATTATAGAAACAAATCTTACTCTTCCTACAGAATTTGTTCTCTTGGGGTTTTCCGATATTCCCAAATTGCAGTGGTTTCTCTTTGGGATCTTCCTGCTCATCTACATGATTATCCTGCTGGGGAATGGAATCATCATTCTAATCACAAAGGTTGACCCACTCTGCAAACACCCATGTACTTTCATCAACAATTTTTCTTTCCTAGAAATATGTTATGTTTCTGTCACTCTTCCTAGAATGCTTATGGATCTTTTCACACTGAAAGGAAATATTCCCTTTTTTGCCTGTGCTACACAAATGTGCCTATTTCTTATTCTGGGGGCCACTGAATGCTTCCTCCTGGCTGTGATGGCCTATGACCGGTATGTGGCCATCTGCAATCCTCTGCATTATCCTGTGGTCATGAGTCACAAGGTGTGTACCCAGCTACTAGTTGGCTCCTGGGTCATTGGAATCCCCATTCAGGTGGGGCAGACATAACAGGTTTTGTCTCTGCCCTTTTGTGAATCTAACCAAATCAATCACTTCTTCTGTGACATACCTCCACTGCTCAAATTGGCATGTGGAAACATCATTGTGAAGGAGATTGTGGTCTTTATATTTGCTGTATTTATTGTCACTGTTCCATTCATGTTGATCCTTGCATCTTACAGCAGAATCATCTCAGCCATCTTGAAGTTGTCATCAAACACAGGAAGGACCAAAGCCTTTTCCACCTGCTCTTCCCACCTTATAATTGTATTTTTATTTTATGGATCAGCTAGTATCACTTATTTAAAACCAAAGTCCAATAAGCATGAGGGGATAGACAAACCCCTCTCTCTGTTTTACACCATTTTGACTCCAATGTTCAATCCCCTGATATATAGCCTGAGGAACAAAGATGTCACAGGGGCACTGAGGAAATTATTTAGCAGATTGTTAGCACTGTGAGACAATTAAAGTCAGATAAATTGTATTTGGTTTTGTACATTTAATTAGAACATAATTTCATTTTGTGAATGAGCAAATAAACTGATCTTATTATTTCCTGTTAATCGTCTCATAATTATCTGTAGGTTCGTTAACAATATTGTGATTTTAAGCATCAGTGCTTCACCTTGCTTTATATTGGTAGAGTTTTGTCAGTCAACAAGACATGATTGTGTTTTGGCTCAGGAAAATTGTCACTCCAATCCTCTGTCCTTCTGTTCTTTAATTTATTTTTCTTCTGTCGCCTGCTTTTGGGACACTTTTTCTCCTACTGGGTTTCCTCCTCAAGCCTTCAAAGGAGGGTTTGTGCCTAGTCTTATTGTAAGTAGTTATGCAATTTTCAGCTATTTTCCCTGGGACACCTGCTCTTTTCTGAAGGGAAACAGAGGAGGAGTGGATCTGAGGGAGAGAAGAAATAGGGTGGAGGGACTAGGAGGAGCAAGGAGAGGGGAAACCGATGTCAGGATGTAATACTTGGAAAAAGAAGAAATATACACATATGTATTTTCTTCCTTCATTTCCCACACACTTAGCTCCCGCCAATGAAATGTTAAGTTCAGCATTATGACTTAATTTTTCTATATTATAAACCTTTCTATGACAAAAACTCCCCACCCTAGGCTTCCTCCAGACAATGAGAAATTATACAGAGAAAAGCCATTGCTTGCATAAACATTCAGATAAAATGTGATATAATCACCTTTGTAAGTGGTATCTGAATATTTTTAAAATGATTTTTTTCACATTGCATATTGGTTCTGTGGTGTTTATACTATTGTTAGCTTTGAAATTTTGTTTATGCTTTCTAATATTACAATATAATTTATGTTTTCTAAAGATGCTTAACAGAGGTATATTGCTAGCCCTTTACACATTTGAAAGTTTATTTCACCAAATAAAAATACCCCACTTGAAATAAATATATTACAATGTTTAATACTGTTGACTTTACAAATAAACATCTATGATAATAAATTATATCTTGACTGTATGAATAAAACACATGTGGTAGCGAATTTAATTCAATACCACAAGCAATACTATATGCACTGATTAAAGAAAATTACTCAATAATAAAGATCATAGTGTTTTTATCGATTTTTTTTGTAAAATTTATGTTATGATACATTATTTGGCTAGAGAGGAGTACTTTTCAGTATTTAAGATTTGAAGGGAAGAAACATGAGAAAAATTTTGGTGAAATGGGCATTTTGAATCTAGACTATACAAATGGTTAATCCTGAGATACACACATATTTGTCCCTAGAGGCAGTTTAAATAAGCCAGAAAATGAAAACCCATCAGAAAACTATTCCATACATAAAGCCTTATATTTCAAATATAATATATATTCTACTGGAAGAGAGTAATGCATTATATGAGCCATTTGGAAGAACTTCATCTTCTTTCCCAATCCTCTTGAAATCTAATAGCAAAATGCAGTTAACTATTGTTGAGGACTTTTTCATTAAAACTGATTTATTTATTTACTTTACATCCCAATCAAAACTTCCCTTCCCTCTTCTCCTCCCAGTCTCTCACTCACCCCCTCCCTTTCTCCTCAGAGAACTGGAGGCCTCCCAAGGATATCAACCTGCCTTGGCATATCAAGATGCAGTAGGACTGCATGTGTCTCCTACTGAGGCTAAACATGGCAGCCCAGTTAGGGGAAAGGAATTCAAAAGCAGGCAACAGAGACAGCCTCTGGTCCTGCTGTTAGAAGGTCCACAGGAAGGCCAAGTTGCACAACTGTTACATATGTGCAGAGGGCCTAGGTCTGTGCCATGAATGACCTCTCTTTGAGAGTTCAGTCTATGTGGGACCAAATGGGCCCAAGTTAGTTAATTGTGTAGATCTTCTTGTGGTGTCCTTGACCTCTCTAACTTCTTCAATCTTTGGCCCTCTCTTTCACAAGATTCCATGAGCTCTTCCTAATATTTGGCTAAAGGTCTCTGCATCTATTTTCATGAGTTTCTGGGTGAAGTTTTTCAGAGGACCATTATGCTAGGCTCTTGTCATGTGTGTCGTTCTGGGTCTGGGTTAACTCATTCAGGATGATATTTTCTATATAAATAACTCAAGAAATTGGGCACCAACAAACTAAATAACCCAGTTCAAACGGGTATAGAGCTAACAGAAAATTCTCAACAAAGGATCTCTAATGGTAGAGAAGCACTTCAAGAAATAGCTTAAAAAACTCTTAGCAGTTCAAAATTCCAATATCAAAATGTCTGGTGGGATTCAAGATAAGTTCTTTTTTTTTTTCTTTTTAAATTCCCTTTTTTCTTTTTTTTAATTTATTTGAATTTTTTAAATTTTTTTATAAATTGCACTTTATTCATGTTGTATCCCCCCATAAGTCCCTCCCTCCTCCCTCCCGATCCCACCCTCCCTCTCCTTTCTGCATGCATGCCACTCCCCAAGTCCACTGATAGGGGAGGTTCTCCTCTCCTTTCTGATCTTAGTCTATCAGTTCTCATCAAAAGTGGCTGCATTGTCCTCTTCTGGGGCTTGGTAAGGCTGCTCCCTCATCAGGGGGAGGTGATCAAAGAGCAGGCCAATCAGATTATGTCAGAGGCAGTCCCTCTTCACATTACTATGTAACCCATTTGGACACTGAAATGCCATGGGCTACATCTGTGCAGGGGTTCTAGGTTATCTCCATGAATAGTCCTTGGTTGGAATATGAGTCTCTGGGAAGTTCCCTGTGTTCAAATTTTCTTGTTCTATTGCTCTCCTTGTGGAGACTCAGTCCTCTCCAGCTCTTACTATTTCCCAATTCTTACATAAAATTCCATTCACTCTGCCCAACAGTTGGCCATCAGGCTCAGCATCTGCTTTGATAGTCTGTAGGGCAGAGACTTTCAGAGGCCCTCTGTGGCAGGTTCCTAGTTTGTTTCCTATTTTATTCTTCTGGCTTTCAGAAGCCCTCTGTAGAAGGTTCCTAGGTTGTTTCCTGTTTTCTTCTTTTTCTGATATCCATCCTCTTTGCCTTTCAGGATGGGGATTGACTGTTTTAGTTAGGGTCCTCTCTCTTTCTTAGTTTCTTTAGATGCACAGATTTAAGTGGGTTTGTCCTCTGTTGTATGTCTATATGAATGAGTATATACCATGTGTGTCTTTTTGCTTCTGGGACAACTCACTCAGGATGATCCTTTTCAGGTCCCACCATTTACCTGCAAATTTCATGATTTCCTTATTTTTCACTGCTGAGTACTATTCCATTGTATAGATGTACCACAATTTCTGCATCCATTCTTCAGTTAAGGGGCATCTGGGTTGTTTCCAGCTTCTGGCTATTACAAATAAAGCTGCTACAAACATGGTTGAGCAAATGTCCTTTTTGTGTACTTGAGCCTCTTTTGGATATATGCCTAGGAGTGGTATGGCTGGATCTTGGGGAAGCGCTATTCCTAGTTGTCTGAGAAAATGCCAGATTGATTTCCAGAGTGGTTGTACAAGTTTACATTCCCACCAGCAGTGGAGAAGGGTTCCCCTTTCTCCACAACCTCTCCAGCATGTGTTGTCACTTGAGTTTTTCATCTTGGCCATTCTCATGGGTGTAAGGTGAAATCTCAGGGTTGTTTTGATTTTCATTTCCCTAATGGCTAATGAGGTTGAGCATTTCTTTAAGTGCTTCTCTGCCATTCGATATTCTTCTACAGAGAATTCTCTGTTTAGCTTTGTTCCCCATTTTTTTAAGTGGATTACTTGGTTTGCTGCTTTGCAGCTTCTTTAGTTATTTATATATACTGGATATGAGTCCTTTGTCAGATAAAGGGTTGGTAAAGATTCTTTCCCAATCTGTAGGCAATTGCTTTGTTTTGATGATAGTGTCTTTTGCTTTGCAGAAGCTTTTTCAGTTTCATGAGGTCCCATTAATTGATTGTTGCTCTTAGAGCCTGTTCTGTTGGTGTTCTGTTCAGGAAGTTTTCTCCTGTACCAATGAGTTCTAGGATATTCCCCACTTTTTTTTTCTAGCCGATTTAATGTGTCTGGTTTTATGTTGAGGTCTTTCATCCACTTGGACTTCAGTTTTGTGCAGGGTGATAAGTATGGATCTATTTTTATTTTTCTAAATGTAGACATCAGTTGGACCAGTGCCATTTGTTGAAGATGCTATCATATTCCATTGTATGGTTTTGGCATCTTTGTAAAAAATCAGGTGTCCATAAGTGTGTGGGTTTATTTCTGGGTCCTCTGTTTGGTTCCATTGATCCACCATTCTGTTTCTATGCCAGTATCATGCAGTTTTTAAAACTGTTGCTCTATAGTACAACTTAAGATCAGGGATGAAGATACCTCCAGAAGATCTTTTATTGTAGAGGATTGTTTTAGCAATTCTGGGTTTCTTGTTATTCCATATGAAGTTGAGAATTTTTCTTTCCAGGTCTGTAAAGAATTGTGTTGGTAATTTGATGGGAATTGCATTGAATCTGTAGATTGCTTTTGGTAAGATGGCCATTTTTACTATGTTAATCCTGCCAAGCCATGAGCATGGGAGATCTTCCCATCTTCTGGTTTCCTCTTCAATTTCTTTCTTCAGAGACTTGAAAGTTTTTTTTCAAACAAGTCTTTCACTTGCTTGGTTAGGGTTACTCCTAGGTACCTTATGTCATTTGTGGCTATTGTGAAGGGTGTTGTTTCCCTAATTTCTTTCTCAGCCCTTTTGTCTTTTGTATACAGGAGGGCTACTGATTTTTTTGAGTTAATTTTGTATCCAGCCACTTTGCTGGATACAAGGTGTTTATCAGCTGTAGGAGTTCCCTGGTAGAGTTTTTGGGGTCACTCATGTATACTATCATATCATCTGCAAATAGTGATAATTTGACTTCTTCCTTTCCAATTTGTATCCCCTTGATCTCCTTCAACTGTCTTATTGCTCTAGCAAGGACTTCCAACACTATGTTGAAGAGATATGGAGAGAGTGGGCAGCCTTGTCTTGTCCCTGAGTTTAGTGGGATTGCTTTAAGTTTCTCTCCGTTCAGTTTGATGTTGGCTATAGGCTTGTTGTATGTTGCCTTTACTATGTTTAGATATGTGCATCCCTGTTCTCTCCATTACTTTAAACATGAATGGATGTTGGATTCTGTCAAATGCTTTTCAACATCTAGGGAGATTATCATGTTTTTTTTTTCTTTCAGTTTGTTAATATGGTGGATCACATTGATGGATTTCCATATATTGAACCACTCCTGCATACCTGGGATGAAACCTACTTGGCCATGGTGGATGATATCTTTGATGTGTTCTTGTATTCGTTTTGCGAGTATTTTGTTGCGTATTTTTGCATCAATGTTCATAAGGGAGATTGGCCTGAAATTCTCTTTCTTTGTTGAGTCTTTGTGAGGTTTAGGTACCAAGGTGACTGTGGCTTCATAGAATGAGTTTGGTAATGTTCCTTCTGTTTCTATTTTGTGGAATAGTTTGAAGAGAATTGGTGTTAGCTCTTCTTTGAAGGTCTGGTAGAATTCTGCACTGAAGCCATCTGGTCCTGGGCTCTTTTTGGTTGGGAGACTTTTGATGACCACTTCTATTTCTTTGGGGGATATAGGACTATTTAATTGATTTACCTGGTCCTGATTCAGCTTTGGTAAGTCAAATCGATCAAGAAAATTGTCCATTTCATTTAAATTTTCAAATTTTGTGGCATATAGACTTTTGAAGAAAGTCCTAATGATTGTTTGGATTTCCTCAATGTCTGTAGTTATGTCCCCCTTTTCATTTCTGATTTTGTTGATTTGGATGGTGTCTCTCTGCCCTTTATTTAGCTTGGCTAAGGGTTTGTCGATCTTGTTGATTTTCTCAAAGAACCAGCTCTTGGTTTCATTGATTCTTTGAATTGTTTTATTTGTTTCTAATTGATTGATTTCAGCCCTGAGTTTGATTGTTTCCAGCCGTCTACTCCTTTTTGGTGTGTCTCCTTCTTCTTTTTCTAGGGTTTTTAAGTGGGCCATTAAGTTGCTTGAATGTGCTGTCTCGAATTTCTTCTTGAAGGCACTTAGTGCTTTGAACTTCCCTCTTAGCACTGACTTCATTGTGTCCCACAAGTTTGGGTATGTCGTGTCTTCATTTTCATTGAGTTCTAGGAAGATTTTAATTTTTCTTTATTTCTTCCCTGACCCAACTGTCTTTTAGTAGCAAGATGTTCAGTTTCCATGTATGTGTAGGCTTTTTGCTATTTCTGTTGTTACTGAGGTCCAGCTTTATTCCATGGTGATCAGACAGGATACAAGGGATTATTTCAATCTTTCTGTATTTGTTGAGGCTTGCTTTGTGACCAACTATGTAGTCTATTTTGGAGAAGGTTCCATGAGGTGCTGAGAAGAAGGTAAATTCTTTTGTGTTTGGGTGTAAGGTTCTGTAAATGTCTGTTAGGTCCATTTGATTCATGACCTCTGTTAGAGATATTGTTTCTTTGTTTAATTTCTGTTTAGTTGAGCTGTCCTTTGTTGATAGTGGGGTGTTGAAGTCTCCCACTATTAGTGTGTGGGGATCTATGTGTGGTTTAAGTTTTATCAATGTTTCTTTCACAAATGTGGGTGCCCTTGTATTTGGGACATAGATGTTCAGGATTGTGATGTCTTCTTGGTGAAATTTTCCCTTGATGAGTATGAAGTGTCCTTCCCCATCTCTTTTGATTAATTTTGGTTGAAAGTCTATTTTATCAGATATTAGAATGGCTACTTCTGCTTGCTTCTTGCATCCATTTGCTTGGAAAACCGTCTTCCATCCCTTTACCCTCAGGTAATGTCTATCTTTGTGACTTAGGTGTGTTTCTTGTATGCAATAGATTGCTGGGTTTTGTTTACACATCCATTCTGTTAGTCTGTGTCTTTTTATTGGAGAATTAAGTCCATTAATATTGAGAGAGATTAATGACTAGTGGCTCTTAGATCCTTTGATTTTGATGTTGGCTGTGGTCATATGGTTGTGTGCTTGGTTGCTTTTTGTTTTACTGTAGTGGGGTTATTTAGTTCCTGTGTTTTCTTGAATGTAGCTAGTTTTCTTGGGTTGTATTTTCCCTTCTAGTGTCTTCTGTAATGCTGGATTTGTTTGTAGGTATTGTTGAAATTTGTTTTTGTCATTGAATATCTTGTTTTCTCCGTCTATGAGTACTGAGAGTTTTGCTGGGTATAGTAGCCTGGGCTGACATCTGTGTTCTCTTAGGTCTGCATGATATCCATCCAGGTCCTTCTGGCTTTCATATTCTCTGTTGAAAAGTCAGGTGTGATTCTATTGGGTTTGCCATTATGTTACTTGGCCTTTTTCTCTTGCAGCTTTTAGTATTTTTTCTTTGTTCTATATACTTATGGTTTTGATTATTATGTGGCAGGAGGATTTTCTTTTCTGGTCTAATTTATTGGGTGTTCTATAGGCTTCTTGTATTCTTATTGGCCTCTCTTTTAAGTTGGGGAAATTTTCTTCAATGATTTTGTTGAAAATATTTTCTGGGCCTTGGAGAAGGGAGTCTTCTTTTTCCTCTATACCTATTATTCTTAGTTTTGTCTTTTCATATTGTCTTGTATTTCTTGGATGATCTGTGTCAGGAATTTTTTGGATTTAACATTTTCTTTGACAGATACATCTATTTTTTCCATTGTATCTTCCACACCTGAAATTCTTTCTTCCATTTCTTGTAGCCTATTGGTTATGCTAACCTCTGTAGTTCCTGCTTTCTTCCCTAAGTTCTTTCTCTCCACAATTTCTTCCATTTGTGTTTTTTTTTTTTTCAAGTTTTCCAATTCTATGGTCAGGTCTTGAGCTATTTTGTTGGTTTCCTTCACCTGTCTGACTGTATTTTCATGTTTTTCCATCAATTCCTTCAGCTGTTTCTTTGAACAATCCACTGTTTCTTTTATTTCATTCAGTGATTTAAGCATTTCCTCTCTAAAGGCCACAGACTGTTTGGCTACAGCTTCCTCTATTTCTTTTTGTATTTTATTTGTTTCCTGTGTTATCTTCTTCATGAGCATAGATGTTAGGTCATCTCCTCGAATTTCAATTATGCTGGGGTGTCTAGGGCTATTTGCCCCTGGATAACTGGGTTCTGGAGATGCCATATTGCTCTGGCTCTTGTTGGTTGAATTTTCACGCTGTCCTCTACCCATTGGGCTATCTTAGTTGTTTGAATTTAGTTTCTGGTTGTTCCTGGACTCTTGTAGTGGAGAGAATCCCTTTGGCAGGAAGATGGTTTTTCCTGAAGGAAGCCTTCTCAGCTTTTTGGGTATAGTCACTGGAGGGCCTGTGTTTTTCAGGAGTTGCTACAGCTCAGCTCAGGCAGAGAGACCTGGGTTGTAACTGTGGTCCTGATTATTCAAGAGGGCTCTCCTCTCACTGGGAGAAGTCCTAGAGACAGCTGCCCTCCTTCTGGTTTTCTTGATATAAATTTAGTGATCAGCTGATGTAACCTGTGTGTCCCGTGGTTTGGTCGGTTTTGTTAGGGATAACTGGTTGCCCATTGGAGCAGTATCTGGAGGGTTGATCTCATGGTTCCCGGTCTTTTGTAGGTCTGAGGTTGGGGCTCTTTGCCCCAGAACCCAAGAGGTAATCTGTGGCAGGTGAGTACTGCTCTCCTGGTAACAGCAGTCTATCTGGGGCACAGCAGTTCTCTGGGTTGGGCCAGTCTGTGGGTCCTTTTCCAGGGATATACTGGGTTGCCTAAGTCTGTCCCCTTTGCTTAGTTCCTTGTTTCTTGTGAGGGTTTCTCCAGACAGTGACTCTAAGACTCTGGTGTCTTGGGGCACAGAGTTCTGTTTGTAAGGAGCAGTTGGTACAAAGCAGGCCTCTGGGCTGGGGGAGCGTGCGCCCACCTGCTAGTCTGCGGGAGCTGGGTTCCCAATAACTCTGTGCTCCCTGCTTGGGCCTGGATCTGTGATGGCTGGGCGTACTCGCCTGTTTGCGATCTATGGTCTGCAAGACTTTCCCCAGGCAAAGCCTAGGTGACCCCAGCAGCACGGTTTCTTCCTTCCCTGTGGGGCCCTCTCCGGACAAGGATTCCCAGTCTCTTCTGCACTGGGGCGCGCAGCTCGTCTGTACTGGTGAGCTGGGAGTGCAGCTCTCTGCGTGGCAGGAGCTCAGTTGTGATGGTGGTGGGTACTCGCGGTCTGTGAGACCTTCCAGGGAAAGACTGGGTGACCTGTGATCAGACTTGCAACTTTGTTTCCCCGCGGGGTTTTCTTGCTACTGGGACTCCCAGTCTCAGGCACCCTTGTGCCCACCAATCAGCCTGGGAAAGTGATAGGGACACGCAGGCTTGCGGCTCCAGCCTGGAGACCCAAAGCCTGAGTTACCCGGGATTTCTTCCAGTTTCTGGAGGCCGTGGGAGCCTCCCCTCACCTGGGAAACACGCTGTAGTTTTAGGGCCCAGAGTTCAGTCTCCTGGTCGCTGCACGGAGAGTGTTGTCCCCCTTCTCAAACACAGTGCTCTCCCAGTGCTGCCATCTTGGCTCCCCCTCAAGATAAGTTCTTAGGTATATGTTTATAACAAGGTATTTCTGTGGGAGATGAAGCACACACTTCTGCTCACTCCAGATAGGGAACTCACAACAAACCAAGGCACACACATGGTTGAAGTCTAACTTGGTGCACCAGTGAATTTTATTGCCGTTACTTATAGGATATGGGTGAGTGGTTATTTACAGAAGCACAAATGACTCAAACACAGCTGTGCACACTGCAGAGCCTGCAGGCAGCTGAACGGGCCTTTCCAAGTTCTCAGTTGCTCTAAGCGTATTCCAAGCTTCCTAGCCAGTTTCTGCTTTTTCCAGACTCTGGTCTCCTGAATCTTTGGAGCTTATCTTACCTGAGAGTGAATAACCGCAGCTTGGCTTGTTTCCCCTTAGCAAAAAGGGGTCTAGTAATTTGAACAGTTTCAGGATTTCTTTAAGCTGTTTTGAGTTGTTTACCTTTCTCCTTAAGGAGCTCAAATGCAGGATGTGATATTTTAATCTGGAAAGAAATGTTACACAAAACTCTGGGTCAATGAGTAATTAATTATCTGTTATATAATGACAATATACAACAAGAAAAAAATAATACGTTATCCAAATGAAATACTGGAAATTCGGAAAGGAGGAACAGAACCAACAGCAGACCAGAACTCAACAAGGCAAATATTAAATAGTGGTGCTCCACGTAGCACCAGAAGCAGGTGGAACTTTAAGCCCTTCAAAAGACTTGTGTCCTCTGTTTTGTAGTATGTAACTTCATTGTTTCTGTGGCTTCTGATAGTCCCTCAGAATGGTCTTAACAAAGAGCTACAAGGATCTACAAGGATGACTCTGTCATCTTAAAGTCCCCCCTTGTAGCTTAGGTTTCATCTTATACAGTCACGCATCATCCTTTCAGGACTTGCCTTTAGAAACCCTGATCTTTCCTTACTTACTTGGCTTGCCAAAACTTCCTTTGAAATCTTAGAGAAAATTTTAATCCTGTAAGGCTTACATTCCAGATAACTGAAAAATGAATAAAGCATGCCAAGGACTGTCATCATTTGGAGCTAAAATGTGTAAGTGTTGAACCATGTCTGCTGCAATCTCTGATCGTCTGCTTGACTGAATTCAGGAAAACATTTCTCTAAATTGTAAGGTAACAGGCCAGTGGAAAATAGAGCACACCTGGTCTGATCCCCAGCTAAAATTCGGAAATCCCAGCCCTTATGACTCAGCCTTAACCACACAGTGGTACTTCCCACCATGATACATTTTCCACTAGCTCACTGCACACGCTTCAAAGCTCTAAACACACTAACCCAGCCTTTTGTTCCCTCCTCCCAACTAGAGGCAGCTGCCATTCTGTTTTTCTCCCCATTAAATTTCTTATTTGAGGTTTGCTGTGTGGTATGACTTTGTGGTATTCATCGTCTCCTTATTGTGGAGAAACTTTTCCATCATAACAAATCTGCTTATAAATGACTCTGTGTAAGTAAGGTTCATAAACAGATTTTCATTTCAATAGAAATATTTTCAGGCTGTCAATGAAAGTATGCTGGACTTTGAGTCACTAGCATACAACATGAGAATTTTTCCTGTGCTGCAAATCTGTCTAAACAATTGTCTAGCTATATTTTAGGTAATTGGACTGGAGAATTCGATACTACGATGGAGCAGCTGAGAGTGGCCATTGTCACGGTAAATTCTACCAGAGTGGACGCAGGACTAGCCACAGGATTATCATCATGGATTGCTGCAGCCATTAATCATCTGAAGGAATGGGTGGGCATGGGAGCGTTAGCAGGCCTTCTGGTGTTGGTCTCCTTGGTTTGCCTGTGGTATATATGCAAGATTATAGAGTCTCACAACAGCATAATGCAGCCATGATCATTCAGGCCTTTACAGCCATTGAAGCAGGACAGTCTCCCCAAGCATGGTTGGCTACCATAAAAAGCTAAAATGTTATGCTCAGGATGCGAGGCTAAGCACTGCACTCAGGGTCAACCGCTTTCGACCCAGAGAAGAGCATGTCTGATTGCATGCGGGTTGATGCCCCAGGTCCCGCCTCTGAGAAAAAGGTATCAGACGGGTCTGATGCTCTTTGGGTGGATGACACCTAAATGAACATCAGTACAAAGTCCCAATTTATTTCTAATATCAGAGATCAGACCTCTACTTTTGCCTGATGCGTCTAAAACAAAAAGGGGGAACTGTAGAGAGCTGCGTAATGCCGCGCCTTAAAGATGGAGCTGGTTTCTGTCTTCCACCTTCCCGATGGTGAGTGCTCTCTGTCACGAACAGTTCCACATTTGGCTAAGGCTGAGGATCTGGCTTGCTTCTGTGTATGTGGACCTATCTGCATTGCCCACGTGGAATGCTGGGGCTGGCTACCCAGAGGCTATTTAAGCTGTGGGCTGGCTTTCCCCAGGGTCAGATGATTGTTCAAGGTTCCTGAATAAATTGCATTGAAAAAAAAAAAGAAATATTTTCAAATACAACTTTATACTTTGAGATAATTAGTGTTAGTCTGACCAGTTCTTTAGATACTGCCAAGGCATTATTTTATTGTTCCATTTTAAGAATGTAGCACGTTTTCAATGAAATGAATCTCTTTAATAACACTCTGATGCTTCTTCACACTTTTAAATGCACAACTTTTCTGGGCAAATTATATACTTAAAAATGCTTCTACTGTATTTTGGCCAATTCGTAACTACAAAGCTCACCCCCCCAAAAAAAAAAAACAACCAAAATAAATTTAAAAACAAGCACAAAAACTATAACAACTATGCCACAACTTTATTGTTTTCTCTTGAAATTCTCTCCACTCAAAAATAAGTTTCATTGAAAATTACGCGCACATTGTGATTCATCCTTCATTATATTCTGGCCTCTAATATGTATACCCTATCCTACCCCAATTATATGAAATTCAACCACTGTAAAAACTTATGTACATATATATATATATGCATAATTTATTTATATTTATATATCTATTTTAAAAAATGAATTACCCTATAATGGGACAACAATTTTCCTAATGCATATGAAAAGATAAAACATGAATTCTCCAGTGAATTGGTTACTTCTTTTGGAGCTGTTGGATAGTTCCATCCCATAGATCAATAAACAAATATAGGATATTTTTATCTCTTTTGTCATACTCTATAACTTGATGGAAAGATCACACGGTAAAGTTCTCAGATACTTGAGTCAAAGAATATGGTTAAATCAAGTTGGCAATATCATGAAACATGCCTACTTACTAACTTTTATAGCTTTGGATGGCTTTCTGCATTTTCCTAGAGGAGAAAAGTAATCATCATTCATGCCCAGGCATGAACCCTGAAGGATACAATAATGACTGCCTTTGTAGATATGCCCGCAAGTGTGATAGTGACATAATCATCGTAGGAGCAACCGACTACTTCCTGATTGGATTTAAGTCAACTCGACAAGAGGAAACCTATAATTTCTACCATTGTTATGTCAAAAATGTTTGTTGTTAGATAGATCATAGAAACTAGGGAAGTATATAATATTATTTTACTAAATTGATATAACATTAAGCTGATGACTTACTAATGACTTGTCATTATAACCATAGATTAATATAGCTCTCAAGCATGCTTTCAAGTGTTTCTATTTCTAGGTAATGGTGATTAACACTGAGAAAAATGTCATGATGTTCCAGAATGCAGTCAATAAGATTGAGAAATGAAATGTTCAGTCCATATATCTTCTTGTAGAGGAGAGGGCACAAAGAATATAAGAAATAGAGGCTGTAGGTGGTTAAAGGTAACAGTGTTTTCCAGACAAATGACAGTTATGCATATGACCTCACAGCATTTGCTACCACAAGCACAAGATTGGTACAACCAGAGCTACATAAAATATTGTCATGAAGATGGGAGTTTGGCATGAGATGTTACCCATATCCATGGTGATATTGGCAAATCTTAGCTTCTGGGAGAGGGAAAGACAGTTTTCTTTCATAATGTACTCTTAATAAGTCTAGCAAAATTCAGTGGAACAGCAAACATCTATGAATATTCGGGCAACACAAATTAGCCTTCATGAATTTTTAAAGGCACAGTGTTGGGCGGATAGAGGGTGACTATGCTCAAGACATGCAGTACAGCACCTCTTTTGAGGCACTGTTGGGTAAAGTCTCTCAGAAGACAACTCAGAGAGGCTCCAGGTCTGCAAGCTTAGCAGAGTATTGTTCATAGCCTCAGGGGTTGGCACTCTGAGGGTGGATCTTTGCTTGGCCTAGGCACTGACTGGACATTCCCTCAGGCTCTGCTCTATCTGCTCTATCACTCTCCCTCTACATCTCAAAGGCAGGGGAAATTTTGGGTCGAAGTTTTTGTAGGTGGGTTGGTGTTCCCCTCCCTTTACTAGAAGACTAGTCTAGTTAGAGGATGTTCTGTTCAGTCTCTATAGTCTCTGCCACTAGGATACTCACAGGCAAACAACGGTCGATGCATAGCGAGTCTTGGGGAATAGTGGGGGGAAAGAGGAAAGGACCCAGAAGTGACAAGAGAGCCACAAGAAAAACACCAGAACCAACTAACCAAGGCCCAGAGGGGTTTGCTGAGACTGAAATATCAACCAAGAATCATGCAGGAAATAAGCCCTTTACAAAGATGTAGCAGATGGGCAGCTTAGGCTTCAAGTGGGTCCTCTAGTAAGGGAAGTACGGACTGCATCTGGTATGGACTCTTTAGCTTTTTCATCACTTTCGCTTGGCAGGAGTGCCTTGAGAGGGCACAGGGGAAGAGGAAACTCTCAGTTTTGAAGCAATTTGATGAGCTTGGGGGGGGAAGCACCCCTTTTTTGAGAAAAGGAGAGTGGAAAGGGAAGGATGATGCAACTGGGAAGAGAGAAGGGAAGCAGCTATAAGGATGTAAAGTAAATAAAATAAATAAATGATAAAAAATGCACTACAAAATTTTCAAAGTTTTGTAAAATTAAAAAATAAAAAAGGCGGGTCGCCTAGTGCTGTGGTGTCTGAGCCATGACCACCAGTACCAGGAAGGTATCCACAGACAGTGGGCTCACTTCTCTCTGATGCAGCTCCTAACCAGTACACAGAGGAAGAGGATACAGGCAGTCCTGATGGGACCTGACAAGCTAGGTCAGACAGTAGGGGAGAAGGACCTCCACCATCACTGGACTAGGGAAAAGGGATAAGGAAGGAAAAGGGACAGAATATGAGACAGCGAGAAAATAAGGGAGGGGCTACCACTGGGATATAGATTGTATAAATTGTTAATAATCATTAATAATAATAACAAACAAAAAAGGAACAATTAAAAAGTGTGTGTGTGTTGGTGTGGGAGGAGACTGAACACTCTACTTTTTTTCACCTTTTGGTTCTTCCTAAACCATCAAAATAGGGAATCAATGGAGAATGGATCAAGGTGTAATTTTACTTCCAATTGGTAGGAAAAGAAATTAGACTACATATGAGCAGGAATTTTAGGTCCTCTCCATGCATGGTCCTTGGTTGGGGTATCTGTGTCTGCAATGACCCATGGGCCCAGGTCTTTTTGGCTCTGTTGGTCTCATTGTGAAGCTCCTGTCCTCTCCAGACCTTTTTATCTCCTGCACCTTTTTTTTTCCATAGGATTTCCTGTAGTTTGCCCAGAGACTGGTTATGAGTCTCAGCATCTGCTTCAAATCCTGATCAGTAGAGTCTTTCAGAGGCTCTCTGTGGTACGATGGTGTCCTGTTCCCTGTCTTCTCCCACTTCTGATGTTTACCTTCTGAATGGAGATCATGCAACTTCCCTAGAGTCCTCCTTCTTGTTTAAGGACTACAGATTTTGTATGTTTATCCTATATTATATTGCTAACATCCACTCAGGAGTGAATAAATACCATATCTGTCTTTCTGCTTCTGAGTTCCCTCCAGCCAAGGACCACTCATGGAGATGGCCTGGAAACCCTGCGCAGAGGTAGCCCATGGCAGTTCAGTGTCCAAGTGGGTTCCATTGTAATAGGAACAGGGACTGTCTCTGATAGGAACTGATTGGCCTGCTCTTTGATCACCTCCCCCTGAGGGGGGGAGAAGCCTTACCAGGCCACAGAAGAAGACAATTCAGCCACTCCTAATGAGACTTGATAGAGTAGGATCAGAGGGAAGGGAAGGAGGACCTCCCCTATGAGAAGGGGATGGGAGGAGATGAGAGAGGGAGGGTAGGATTGGGAGAGAGTGAGGGAGGGGGCTACAGCTGAGATACAAAGTGAATAAACTATAATTAACATTAAAAATAAAAATTGGATGGACATCAGAGGAGGGAGAAAACAGGAAACAGGACAGGAACCGACCACAGAGGGACTCTGAAGCCTCTACCCTACAGGGTATCGAGGCAGATGCTGAGACTCATAGCCAAACTTTGGGCAGAGTGCAGGGAATCTTATGAAAGAAGTGGACTAGGGGAGGGACAGGAGTGGGGAAAGAGGAAGGGTGGGATTGGGAAAGGAGGATGGAGGGAGGTACAGGAGGGATATAAAGTGAATAAACTGTAATTAATAAAAATAAAAATAAAAATAATTAAAAAGAAGCATACAGCTGTCTTTACTTTTTTGTCAACTGAAAAAGAACTCCCATTCTGGATAATATAATTTTGAATTGGAGATTCATGTTGAAGATGTCAGAGTGTCTTTTGACTTGTGGTAACATAAAATACATTTTAATGGACTCTAAGACAGTACACATTTTCAGTTATGTTAAAATATCTTACCAAATATAAAATGCAGTTAAATTTTTGATGAATCAGAAGCCACTGACTTCAGCACTATGAACATGGCATGTTGGTCACTGCAGGTTTTTCATCCAGTGGTCTCTTACCTCAGTAAATAATAGGGCTGAAAAAGTGGTTCATTGGCAGAGTGTTTCTTTCCAACCAGGAAGCTTTACTTTCAATCTTTAATACTGCAAAATTGCTGTTACCAGTTTCTGACATTTTCAATTCTAATATATGGGTTTTTTTAATTTCTTTTTTTTTATTAATAAAATTTACTCACTTTGTATCCCAACTGTAGCCCTTTCCCTCATCTCCTCCCAATCCTATGCTCCCTTCCTCTTCTCCTCCCATGCCCCTCCCGCAGTCCACTGATAGAGGACTGGGTCCTCTTCCATCTGATCTTAGCTTATCAGGTCTCATCAGGACTGGCTGCATTGTCTTCCTCTCTGGACTGTTAAGGCTGCACTCCTCCCAGGGGGAGGTGATCAAAGAGTTAGTCACTTAGTTCATGTCAGAGACAACCCGCGTTCCTCTTACTAGTGTCCACTTGGACACTGAGCTGCCATGGGCTACATCTGAGCAAGAGGTCTAGGTTATCTCCATGTATGGTCCTTGGTTGGAGACTCAGTCTCAGAAAAGACCCCTGTGCCCAGATTTTTTGGTTCTGTTGCTCTCCTTGTGGAGCTCCTGTCCCCTCCAAGTCTTTCTATCTCCCCCCTTCTTTCACAAGATTCCCTGCATTCTGCCCAAAAACTGGCTATGAGTCTCAGCATCTGCTTCAAAACCCTGATCAGCGGAGTCTTTCAGAGGTCCTCTTTGGTAGGTTCGTGTCCTATTCCCTGTTTTCTCCCACTTTAGATGTCTATCCCATTTGCTTTCTGAGTGAGGACTGAGCAACTTCCCTATGGTCCTCCTTCTTTAGCTTCTTTAGAGTTATAGATTTTAGTACGTTTTTCCTATTTTATATGACTAATATCTACTTATAAGTGAGTATATACCATGTGTGTCTCTGCTTCTGGGATACCTCACTAAGGATGATCTTTTCTAGGTACCACCACTTGCCTGAAAATTTCATGATTTCCTTGTCATTAATTGCTGAGTAGTATTCCATTGTATAAATGTACCACAACTTCTGTATCCATTCCTCCGTTAAGGGATTTCTGGATTGTTTCCAGATTTTGGCTATTACAAATAAAGCTGCTATGAACATAGTTGAACAAATGTCCTTAATTAATGCTTGCACAATTTTGGATATATGCATAGGAGTGGTATAGCTGGATTTGAGGTAGTACTTTTCCTAATTTTCTGAAGAAGCACCAGATTGATTTCCAAAGTGGTTGTACAAGTTTACATTTCCACCAGCAATGGAGGAGAGTTCAAAATACCCAGAATTGATAAAAAAATAAATAAATAAAATAAAAAAAATCTTTTACAATAAAAGAGCTTCTGGAGGTATCTCCATCCCTGATCTCAAGCTGTACTACAGAACAACAGTAATAAAAACTGCTTGGTACATGCATAGAAACAGAATTGTGGATCAATGGAATCGAATAGAAGACCCAGAAATAAACCCACACACCTATGGGTACTTGATTTTTTTACAAAAAAGCCAAAAACATACAATGGAAAAAGATAGCATCTTCAACAAATTGTGCTAATCTAACTGGATGTCTACATGTAGAAAAATGCAAATACATCCGTATTTATCACCCTGCACAAAATTAAAGCCTAAGTGGATCAAAGACCTCAACATAAATCCAGACACACTAACCCTGTTAGAAAAAGTGGAGAAGAGCCTTGAACTCATTGGCACAGGAGATAACTTCCTGAATAGAATACCAACAGTACAGACTCTAATATTTCTTAATAAGAATAAAAAAAACACTGACAATATGCATGAGTGGCAGTTTATTTTGTGTTGTTTTATTTGATTTGTGGTCCTTTTTTGTTAAATTCATGACTGACAGGAAAATATAGTTTTGTATGATTAGATATTAACATGGGAAAGGAGCTGTCCCCTGGGCAGAGAACAGGCCTTGTTAGGTAGAATAGTGTGTTATGACAAGAGACTATATTTGGGGAGATATTTGGTCTCTTTTTCAAATAAAGGAACACCCTTAAGCTTTGGAAACAAACTTCTTTATCATTTTATTCTCATGGGTCAATAAATCAAGGTAAGAATTACAAGTCACTTAATTCCAAACTACCTTTGACTATATACACTGCATTTGACTGACAAGAAAATTGTGTACCTCTACTTTTATATTTTTACTATCAGCATTTGTGTGAAATTATACAAAGTAATCTTAAAAATTTTGAATTATTTTTGTTAAGTTATAAACACCATTACATCTTGGCTTTGCACTACTTGTTATTTGTTATTATAGGATCCAGAGAAGACAGCATTTAGAGTCCTTTTAAATGTGAGAGAGAGGCTGATGCATTAAGGATCATGTTCATCAACATCAACACAGTATGTGTATCTGCTAATTATTTTCTGTTAATTATATGCTTAAATGGTTCAATTATATGACATCCAGGGTCATAAATGATAAAATACTCCCATCTACAATAAAGAAATAAAATTCTGAATGAAGATCATTGACCATGACACCCACTGTGATCAAAGGAACTCCTGCTGATAGAGTGTTATGATCTCTCAGAACTCAATCCGAAAATTTTATAAAAATATTAGCATACCTTCATTTTCCCTATAGAATTTGCCACAGGCCAAGTCTTCTGAATTAAAGAATTAGTATATACACACACATTTTCAAATTAATATTTAATTATTATTACCACATAAATGAATTCACCATCTTAATTGATGCATAAAGTCTATATCTACTTTTATTTTCATATAAATTTCAATTTATAAAGTTTATTAGTAAAACATAATACAATATATATCAAAGGTTTTTATTAATTCCATGATATCTATATCAAAGAAAAATCTTTTTTAAAAAGATGTTAACAGCTAAAAATTATAAAGTGAATAAAACTAAATGCCTATAATTACTTGAAATTTCTACCCAATTTCTTTCTTAGTATAAAAATGGGGGAAAAAAGTTTTCAACTAACATACAAGCACACATGTGCACACAAGAGAGAGAGAGAGAGTGAGAGAGAGAGAAATGTTAAATGATTTGCAAAAGTTTGTTTTAGCAATGGATGTACATAAATGCCTACAGGAGTTGAGGAAATAGTCTGAGGGTAGATGTTGGCCTAGCAGTTATAAAGCTATGGTTTAGAGTATTGCACCACAAACAAATAAAACTGCAGAGTAAGTGCTATTTGCAAAATGCTTTAATTACTATATCTTTTGATTTACACAAGAACAAGAATCCCATAGCTGTGATAAATATTAATTTTGTTTACATAAATTTTTATGTTGAATTTCTAAATGTTTTAAGTGTTAAAAAGCATTTCAGCAAACCTGGTGCTCAGTTTATATGAGAATAAAAAGGATTTAAAAATCACATTAAAACACTGAATGTATTTTTCTAAAGATAATTTTCAGTGAATAAAGTCTATTCACAATAAACTTGATTTGTCATAATAACAGGAAACACTTTTGGAAGAAAATTAAAGAACCAACTGAAAATGCAATCACTGATTCAGAATTCGTCACTTTGGATATTTAGATAATTACTTAAAATACCATGTATCATTGTGCCATACAAGTATATAAATTGTATTACGTAGAGAGAGGATGAAACAGTAACATTTACCTTATAGATGTATTCAGTGACAAAGAGTACATGCCATGACAAACTGAGTTTATTGGTGATATATAGACCATATGACGTAGTTTTATATAATATAATTTTATAAACAGAATGGAGAAAAATGCAAACATTGTAGTTTCAGTTTCTGAATGATATAAAATGCTGAGGATAAGGAAGTGTGTTTACGTTTGAACCATCCCCACAGATGAAACACACAGACATGAGGGAAGAGGACAATGCTTCCGCAGTGACACAGTTTCTTCTCCTTGGATTTTCTGACCTTCCCAACCTCCAGGGATTTCTGTTTGGAATGTTTTCCACAATGTACTTGATTATCCTAATTGAAAATAGCTTTAGAATTGTGATAACTAGGTTTGATCCTGCACTGCACAAACCTATGTACTTTTTCCTGGTCAACTTTTCTTTTCTGGAAATCTGTTACGTATCAATAACTCTCCCGAGGATTCTGTACAGAATTTGGACTTCTGGCCTGTGTCATACAAATGTGTTGCTTCCTAATGCTGGCAGCCACTGAAAGTATTCTCCTGGCTGGGATGTCCTACGACCACTATGTGGCCATCTGCAACCCTCTGCACTATCCTCTGGTCATGGGCCCAGCAAAGTGCACAGAGCTGGCAGCAGGGGCCTGGCTTGGTGGCATCCCTTTCCAGCTCGGGCAAACTTGTCAGATATTCTCTCTACATTTCTGTAACTCTAACCAAATAGACCACTTCTGTGACATCCCTCCTGTACTTAAGCCGGCCTGCGGGGCACTTCTGTTAATGAGCTGTATGTCTATGCAGTTGCTATCTTGCTTGCTGCAATTCCTTTTATGTTAATACTAACATCTTACAGCAAAATCATCGCCACCGTCCTGAGGCTGCCAACTGTTGAAGGACGAGCAAAAGCCTTCTGCACGTGTTCTTCCCACCTGGTGGTGTCGGCTTTATTTTTCGGCTCTGCATCTATTACCTACTTAATGCTAAGGTCAACTCATTCTGCAGTAAGTGACAAACTCCTCTCTCTTTTCGACACCATTGTGGCCCCCATGTTCAACCCCATGATATACAGTCTTAGGAACAAGGATGTGATTGCAGCTCTGAGAAGGTTATTGCTTAGAACATAGTGTCATAGTCTTATACTCAAGTGACTTAACTGCACAGTTCTCACACAATTTCCACATATATACTTTCTCTTTGTGCTGTTAAGAACTCCCTGCCAGAAACTGTCATAGTTACTTTGAAAGCTAGCATAACATTACCTTTCATAGAAATACACTAGTCAAATAAATATGCTGTTGATGTATGTCTCGTAGAACATTTTAATTTTATTAATTAAATTTACTTTTTTGACATTTTTCTGCATGTGGGTAATACATTCCCTATTCCTGTCAAAACCCAATATCTCCATCCAAATACCTCCATGCATATAGTTCATTTTGTTTGTTTCATGACACATGGAGCTTACCTGCGGCTCTCTCTGTGACAAGTTTGAATTTATTGCAGATACTCAACTGAAGCCATGACTCATGCTCTCACTGAATTTTTTTTTCTGATTGCTATTTTTTATATTAATTACTGGTTATTTCCTTTGTATTACAGCTGTTGCTCCCTCTCTCATTCCTTCCCAATCCCACCCTCCCTTTCTCATCTCGTCCCTGCCCCTCTCTAAGTCCACTGATAGAGGAGATCCTCCTCCCCTTCCATTTGACCCTAGTTTATCAGGTCTCATCAGGACTGGCTGTAATGTCCTCCTCTGTGGCCTAGCAAGGCTGCTCGTCCCTCAGGAAGGAGGGGTTACTGAGTGTTTTTTATATTCTTTTTTATAATTATCAATTTTTTTATTTTTTATATTAATCACAGGTTATTTACTTTATATCCCAGCCATAATAGGTAGCATTTCTGAAGACAAAGTAAGTTTCTTCCTCATATTCATAACTTATTCTTGTCAGGAAGTTTCATTCAGGACCAGTGAAAAAAAGAACAGCTGCTATGAGTTCAAAATACCTTCGGCTTTGTCCTGCTCAGCTGCGGGCAGTTTGTCGCCATTCTCCCTGTCCTCTGACTCTTCTATACCTCTGTGCTATATTAATATTCTTAGAACTTTATATGGTAATATAGATGTCTTCTATTAGACTGAGTGTTCAATTCTCACCTCTTACCAACTATTTATGAGGCCATGTATCTGCATTCACCATGAATAAAATGAAGTACGTACCGTGTATTCAATATAAAATGAGTAAGCAGAATAAGCGTGTTTTGATGAGATGTAGTTATAACTCTAAATTACTAACTTTAATAATCTTTTAATCTTAACATTGATATTTTCTCTTACTCTTCTGTTTTGTACCATATTAGGATTAATGATTATTATGGTATATCAATTACTTGTTGAAACATAGATTAATTTAATTGATGAAGTAATGAAACTTGCTGTGTTTTGTCATAATTTTGGTTAATGTAAAGACTATAAAGCAATGAAATTTGAAAGTAACATCGAACCTACCATGTCTCAATAATATTGCAGCATTCACATGATGATGTATGCTTCTATGAACTTATTTTCAAATCCTCAAATGCCTATAACATTTAATTTTATATCTATATCATAAATCATTGTAGATATTACAGTATTTTATTTATAAGTGTTCTGACCATATTTATTAGGAATATAGTGTGTTTTTTCATCACCCCTCACACAATGGCTTATATTACTGGTATTTGGTATCTATCTATCTATCTATCTATCTATCTATCTATCTATCTATTCACTTTACATCCCTAATATAGCCCCCTTCTTCTTCTCCTCTCAGTCCAGCACTTGCTCTCCCTTTCCCCCCTCTTTTTCTCAGAAAAAGTGGGCCTATCCCCATCCCCCAACACACACACACACACACACACACACACACACACACACACACACACACACACAGACCAACCTGCTCCAGCACATCAGGTCACATCAGGACCACATCTCCTTCCACATCTCAGCTAGGGGAACACAAACCAAAAGCAGACAAGAGAGTCTGTGTCAGAAACATCCCCCATTTTAATTGTGAGGAGACCCTCATGAAGACCAAGCTGCCCATCAGCTAACAATGTGTAAGTAACCTGGGTTAGTCAATGCATGTTCTTTGGTTGGTCTCTATGAGCCTGCATGGTCCTTGATTAATTGACTCTGTTGTTGTTCTTGTGGAAGTCTTAGCCCCTCTAGGTTACTGTCCTTTCCCCAGCTCCTCCGTGTTGGCATAACATTCTTGTGGAATGTATACAATGTGCCCTTGTTCATTCAAATGCTGATTTCTCTCCCCCACTGTCTGCTTTCAATCCAGACATTGCATTGTGATGCTTATTCTAAGCATCACCTGTCTCAAGTTTGTGTAAACATGCCACGATTTATACTCTACATTGTCAGTTAAACAACCAGCCCAATGATGAGCAATGGAGAAGATAGGGTGGGACATCCTGGTCCAGAGATGGGAGGAGAAGGAAGCAGGAGGGAGGAGCAGAGGAATGGCAGGAGACAATTTGGAACCATGTGGAAATATGAACCGGACCTAAGATAGGACTAAAAGCAAGTATAACGGGTAAAATCTAAATGGTAGGAAACTATGCAGGGTTGGAGTAATCATTGCCCAGCATTGCGCTCTAGGTTAATTAAATAACTCTTAGTTTCTGTGTGGTGATTTTGGTATACAGGTGGTTTAGGAATAACTGCTGTTTAACTGAAAGATAAATCAATAGTAAATATTAAATACCCACAACACTTCCACAAGACTCCCTGAGCTCTGCCTAATGTTTAGCTGTGGGTCTCTGAAACTGTTTTGATCTGCTGCTGAGCAGAGCCTCTCAAAGGACAGTCATGCTAGTCTTCTGTTGCAAACAGCAGAGTAAGAGTATCCTTAATAGTGTCACAGTTTGGCTCTCTCCCACGTGGTGGGTCTCAAGTTGGGCCAGCCATTGTTTGGCCCTTCGCTGAATCTCTGCTCCATCCTTACTCCTGCACATGTTGTAAGCAGGGAAGATTTTGGGTCAGAGGTTTTGTGGGTGGGTTGGTGTCCCACCCTCTCCACTGGATATAGGAGGTGGCCACTTCAGTTTTCGTATGTCGAACTCCTAAGAGACTCAGCTAGAATCACTCCCATATCCTCTCAGCATTCTACCCCAGCGCAGGTCTCCACTGATTTCCCTCCTCTCTCCCAACCCTCTCACCTCCTATTCCTGTTCTCTTCCTTCCTTATTCCCACCCCTGTTCCCTTGTCTACCCCTCTTCAATTGGGTTTTTTCTCTTCATCCACTTCCAGTGTCTATTTTATTTCCCCTTTTGAGGGAGATTCATGCACCTTCCCTTATGCCCTCCTTGTTGCTTAGCTTCTTTGGGTCTGTGGATTGTAGACTGTTTATCCTGTACTTTATGTCTTATAACAAGTACACATTAGCACATACTGTGTGTTTCTTTCTGGGTCTGAGTTACCTTTCTGGAAGGTACTAATTTTTTAAGGTTATTTTCATGCAAGTACATAATATACTTACGGCACACATCCTCTTAAAGCTCTACCTGTCCTATCTTCTTGCTGTATCTCTCTCTCTTTCTCTGTCTGTATATAATCTATCTATCTATCTATCTATCTATCTATCTATCTATCTCTCTATCTATCTATGATTATCTCTCCCGCTCTTCCCTTTCTCTTTCTCACACATGTTTCATATATATAATTGAAACATATATCATTATCAATAAACTGCAGAATCCAAAAAATGACAGAAAACAAGAAACAATTGATATTTCATAAATGAAAAATACCAAGTGACATATTTCTGAGAAATAACTAATTAACTTAAGATTTTTTTCAGTTGTCTACATTTTTCTGTTAAGGACGTCATTTGTTCTTTGTCATGGTTGCAAACACATCCATTGTGTACATAGGTCACCTTTTCTTTATTCATTCATCTTTCAAGTGATATTTAGTTAGGCTACCAAACTTACCTGTCATGACTAGTGCTGCACTGAACACTGATGTGGCAGTACCTCTGCAATGAGCTGATACAGGAGCATTGAAACAGTATGCTGAAGCAGCATAGCTTGATCATATAGTTAATTTATTTTTAGTTTGGATAAACTTTAATGCTCATTTCCATAGATGCTAGACTGTTTTGTGCTCTACAAAAGTATTCAATGCTTCTATCTCCTTTTAGCTCTCACCAGCTTTATTTATTTTATTTATTTATTTATTTTATTTTATTTTTTATTTATTTTTATTTTCTATGTATGTGTATTTGTACATACATGTGTGAGTTTGTGTGCATCATGAGGGCAGCTGCCACAAGAAGTAAGACAAGGATGTTAGATACTTTGAGAATTTGTTTTTAATTGCTAACCTACCATTCCAGCCCTGTTATTTATTTTCATAATGACTGAAATTTAGACTGTGGCAAATAAAATCTCAGTGTAGTTTTGATCTATGTTTCTTTGATCACTACTCAGGTAGAGCATATTACCCTGTGTGTAGTGGACATCTGTGTTTTATTTTCATAAACTGTCAGTGTCACTATTCCATTTGTATTTTGGGTAATTTTAATTATCTTCCCATTTAGTTTAGTTTTTTTTAAGTCTTTAAATATTCTAAATATTAATCCTATGCCAGACATATGGCTAGAAAGATTCTATAAGATACATCTTTAGTTGACAGTTTTGTTTGTTGTAGAGACACTTTTTCAATTCATGGAATCATTTTTTTATGCTTATAGGATGCAAATAAGAAAGTTATACTTCTTTCCTGGTCTGGTGTATCTTGTAAGTACTTGGACATCATTCTTAGACTTTGTTTTACTGATGAGACAATGAATTAATTAAATGCCACCCTTCTTATGCCTAACAGCAGGTCATTTCAGAATCTGTGCTGAATGTGTGGCTCTAGATGGGAGGTAGTGTTTACACGAATACCGAGGTATACAAGCACCCTGTATCGTAAATGGAGTCAAAATTGCCTTTAAAATTGAGTCCCTCAGGGCAAAGTAAATTCTGGAAAATCACTGTTGGACTACGAATGTAAAAAATTAGACTGATACCAACAAATTTGTATTTCCATCTAGTATTAACAATACGCTTCTGTAAGCAAAGGATACTGTTCTCAGAACAAAACAACAGTCTACAGATTGGGAAAAGATCTTCACCAACCCTATACCTGACAGAGGGCTAATATCCAGTATATATAAAGAACTAAAGAAGTTAAACAGCAAAAAAATCAAGTAATACAATTAAAAAATGGGGTACAGAGCTAAACAGAGAATTCTCTGCAGAGGAATATCAAATGGCAGAGAAACACTTAAAGAAATGCTCAACCTCATTAGCCATCAGGGAAATGCAAATCAAAACAACCCTAAGATTTCACCTTACACTCATCAGAATGGCTAAGATAAAAAACTCAAGAGACAACACATGCTGGAGAGGTTGTGGAGTAAGGGGAACCCTCCTCCACTGCTGGTGGGAATGTAAACTTGTACAACCACTCTGGAAAGCAATCTGGCGCTTTCTCAGACAACTAGGAATAGCGTTTCCTCAAGATCCAGCTATACTACTCCTAGGCATATATCCAAAAGATTCTCAAGTACACAACATTTGCTCAACCATGTTTGTAGCAGCCTTATTTGTAATAGACAGAAGCTGGAAACAGCCCAGATGCCCCTCAGTGGAGGAATGGATGCACAAATTGTAGTATATCAACACAATGGAATATTACTCAGCAATAAAAAACAAGGAAATCATGAAATTTGCAGGTAAATGGTGGGAACCGGAAAGGATCATCCTGAGTGAGCTGTCCCAGAAGCAGAAAGACACACACAGTTTATACTCAGTCATATAAATATATAATATAGGATAAACCTACTAAAATCTATACACCTAAAGAAACTAATCAAGAGGGAGGACTCTTGCTAAAATGCTCAATTCTTACCCAGAAAGGCAAAGAGGATGGACATCAGAATAAGGAGAAACGAGGGAACAAGTCAGGAGCTTGACACAGAGGACCTTTGAAAATCTCTGCTCTGCAGACTATCAATGTAGATACTGAGACTTATGGGCAACCTTTGGGCAGAGTGCAGGGAATCTTAGGAAAGAGGTGGGAAACAGTAAGATCTGGAGAGGACAGGAACTCCATAAGGAGAGCAACAGAACCAAAAAATCTGAGCACAGGGGTCTTTCCTGAGACTGCTATTCCAACCAAGGACTATTCATGGAGATAACCTAAGACCTCTGCACAGATGTAGCCCATGGCAGTTCAGTATCTAAGTGGGTTCCATTGTGATAGGAACAGGGACAGTCTCTGATATGAACTGATTGGCTTGCTCTTTAATTACCTCCCCCTGAGGGGGAAGCAGCATTACTAGGCCACAGAAGAGGACAAGGCAGCCATTCCTGATGAGACCTAATTGACTAGGATCAGAAGGAAGGAAAAGAAGTCCTCCCCCATCAGTGGACTTAGGGAGGGGCATGCATGCAGAGGGTGGAGGAAGGAAGGGTTTGGGACGAGAGGAGGGAGGAAACCACGGGGGGGGGGAATACAAAGTGAGTAAAGTGTAATTAATAAAGAAAAATGCCACGGACCGGCCCAGTCGGGCTCCCGTCGTCCACGGGAGAACAAGGCTTTGGACAGGAAGACACGCTTTCAGCGATGAATTGACAGACAGAGACACCTTGATGGTTTTGACTCTGCTGCAATTTTACTGAAGTCAAGCTAGTATTTTTATAGTGATCTCACAAGGAAGCACCTTAAATTTGTCATGCTTTCCAGAACATTCAGACTTTTACCAAGGATACAAAGTTTCTGTTTTAACATAGGGCAGTGACCACAAGAAATCTTTGCCCAGAAACTTTCTGATCAACGCAAACAAGAAACAAAAACCTCAAACTATGGTTTCATTATCACTGACTAGTGAAGAGGAATGTCAGGAACTGTAATAGTCCTCCAAGCCAAGTCGAATACCTGCCAAGGTCTAAACACACCTTTGTCCATCCTCCCTTATGTCCTGCTAAAGATTTATGATCTTCCCTAGGAACAAGACGCTGAAGGGAGGGGTAAACTCGTGCCAGCTGTACTTCTCATGTTATTTTTTTCTTAAGAAGGAGCCCATTATTTTTTTACTATTTCTATAATGCCTTTTGATACTGAATCTAATTCATTACTTTTCTTAAACTTATTCCTTTTACATTTTATTTTTATTAAAGCCTTTAATAATCTACTAATAATAAATTTCTTTATAAAATTAGTTGTGCTATTTCAGGAGTCACAGAGAAAGATCAAAGAATTCATTATTCCAGCCCCAGAGCCACAACTGAAAAAGCGTAGAAATCTCAGAATATGTCTCTTTTCCAAGCGGGATGAGTTTGCCAGGGGACCTTGCAGGGGGCGAATTTCCAAAGAAAACGTATCCCCAGCCCTGTAGCATATGCTACTATGGAGACACTAGCGTAGGTGTAGCAGAAAAATAAAATAAAAAAATAAAAAATAACAATACTATAAGTTCAACTGAAATATAGAAAATTAAATTTTAGTTAAAAAGTAAAACAGAGAATTTATCAAAACATGTGACTTACAAAGATTTGCAAGCAAAGAAAAAGTGTTGTGTGGGCAATAACACCATTCCAAGTTGAAGGTTTAGCTTTACAGAGAAGGAATAAATCTTTGTAAAGGGCTTTTCAAGCATTGAAATTTAAATTTCATTTTAAGTATTCTTAAAGTAATAAGGTTTTTATTTTCCTCCAGTACTTGACTGTGTGTGCTATAACACTGACCAGCTAGGTAAGGCGGCCACAGTACAATAACTAGCAGCGTGAGTCTTACAAAGGTATTAATTGATCCTAATTAGCTGTCAGACCTGTTCCACATGAGGGTATTTATGTCTGTTACTATACACCTGGTCAAAAACCCCTTGAATAGGAAAGTCATAGGAACTGGATGGGGATCTGCTTGATTTTTTTTTAATTTTAATTTTATTTTTAATTACACTTTATTTACTTTGTATCCCCCTCTAGTTTCCTCCCTCCTCCCCTCCCAATCCCTCCTTCTTTACCCTTCTCCATGCATGCCCCTCCCCAAGTCCACTGATAGGGGAGTGTTTCTTTTTCTTCCTTCTGATCCTAGTCTCTTAGGTCTCCTCAGGAATGGCTGTATTGTTTAACTGCCTTTTAAATATTATGTATGTGCTGCTCCCACAATTGCTCAGAGTAACACATCTTTTAGTTTGTAGTGGTTAATGCAGATACTTCGCACTGGTTAAAGTGCTAAGAGCCAGGGAATAGATGCCCAATTACAGATGGGACATCTATATTAGCCTCCTTCACCCCAACATTCGGAAACAAAACTAGATTTAAGTTCTTTACATATTCTGGATATTAGCCCTCTATCAGATGTAGGGTTGGTGAAGATCTTACCCAGCAGGAGATCAAAGCAGATGCTGAGACTCATAGCCAAACTTTGGACAGAGTGTAGGGAATCTTATGAAAGAAGGGGGAGTTAGAAAGACCTGGAGGGGACAGGAGCTCCACAAGGAGACCAACAAAGCCAAAATATCTGGGCCCAGAGGGGCCAGTAGATACTGATGAATCAACCAAGACCATGCATGGAGAGGACCAAGACCCCCTGCTCAGATGTAGCCCATGGGCAGCTCAGTCTTCGTGTGGGATTCCTAGTAAAGGGAGCAGGGGCAGTCTCTGGCATAAAATCTGTTGTCTGCTCTTTGATCACCTCCCTCTGGTAGAGTGGCATTACTAAGCCACAGAGAAAGAGGATCCAGACAGTCCTGATGAGACCCGATATGCTAAGGTCATATAATAGGTGAGGATTAGAATGAGCAAGGGTTATGATCAAAATAACAGTATACATGCATGAGTATTTCAAAGAATAGACAAAGCTATTTTAAAAATATAAAATACAAATCTCTAAAACAATTGTATTAACAGCTATTTGTCTCTGCATTAAAAATTATGTAAATAAAATACTAATTTAGGCTACACCTTGATGAATGTAAGTACATATTGTAGTGAAGTTTCTTCTTAGTATAGGGAATCAAACATGAGTAATTCAAATGAGATGAAATCTATCTTATTACTCATCCCATAAATGAAAATTGGAACTATAATTTATTTCCACCTCATCCCAGTTTGAATTTCTATTGTAAAAAGAAACAAATAACAATAACAAAATTGTATCCACATATTTGTGGGTATCTGTGGGTAAAAAGAACATTTGTAAAGAGTTGTTGAGAATGAAATATCTGTCATTATGGAACACAATATGGGAAATCTTCATAAAGCAAAAAATAGAACAACCATAAACTCCCCAGTAATACTTTCTGGTATACCCCTACTGTTCTAAGTAAACATATCAGGAAGATTCTCAAGCACCCATGACTCACAACTGCTAAGTTTTAGAATTAACCTAGGTGTTTATCAACAGACACCTTGGTAAAGAATATACATACATACAAATATGGGTAAGAAATATACATAAGGTCTAAGGTGAAATCTCAGGGTCATTTTGATTTGCGTTTCCATGATGACTAAGGACGCTGAGCATTTCTTTAAGTGTTTCTCTGCCATTCCATAGTCCTCAATTGAAAATTCTGTGTTTAGCTCTGTACCCCATTTTTAAAATTAGATTACTTTGTTGGTGTTTAACTTCTTGAGTTCTTTATATATTCTGGATTTTAGCTTTCTTTCAGATAGCTTATACCACTCAAAGAAGCTAAGAACAAAAGTTCAAGGGACAACAAATGGTAGAGAGGATGTGGAGAAAGGAGAAACTTACTCCATTGCTGGTGGGAATGTAAACTTGTACAACCACTTTGTAAATCAATCTGGCACTTTCTCAGACAATTAGTAATAGTGCTACATCAAGATCCAGCTATAACATTCCTAGGCATATATCTGAAATATGCTCAACTATACAAGGACATTTGCTCAGCTATGTTCACAGCAGCTTTATTCATAATTGCCAGAATCTGGAAACAACCTAGATGTCCCTCACCTGAGGAATGAATACAGAAATTGTGGTACATTTACACAATGAAATATATTGATACAAGGAAATCATAAAATTTTCAGGCAAATGGGTGAAAATACAAAAGATCATCCTGAGTGAGGTAACCCAGAAGCAGAAAGACACACATGGTATAATTCACGTATAAGTGGAGATTAGTCATATAATATAAGATAAATATACTAAAATCTATAGTTCTAAAGAAGCTAAACAACAAGGAGAACCCTAGGAAAGATATTTATTCTTCACTCAGAAGGGCAAAAAGGATAGACATCCGAAGTAGGAGAAGACAGGGAACAGGACAGGAGCCTTCCACAGGGGGCCTCTGAAAGACTCTACCCAGCAGAGTATCGACGAAGATGCTGAGACTCATAACCAAACTGGGAGAAGGAGAGATAGAAAGACCTGGAAGGGACAGGAGCTGAACAAAGATAACAGCAAAGCCAAAAAACCTGGGGCCCAGAGTGTCTGCAGAGACCAATACTCCAACCAAGGACCATGCATGGAGAGGACCTAGAACCCCTGTTCAGATGTAGACCATAGGTAGCTCAGTTTCCAAGTGGGGTCCCAAGTAAGGGGAGCAGGGGCTGCCTCTGACCTGAACTCAGTGGCTGGCTCTTTTATCACATTCCCCTAGGCTGTGCAACCTTGCCAGGCTCCAGGGAAAGACTATACAGCTCATCCTAATGAGGCCTGATAGGCTAAGGTCAGATAGATGGGAAGGAATATGGAAGACACATACGGGGAGAGGAGGGAAGGTTGGAGTAGGAGGAGACAAGGAAGGGAGGACTATAGCTGGTATACAAAGTATAAATTATACTAAATAATAATCATAAATTATATTAATAATTTATAATAAATAATAAATTAAAAAGTATATATTGCATTATCTCTCTCTCTCCCACTCTTTTTCTCTGACTCTCTGTCTCTCATTTAATTCTACCCCCCAAATGTGTCAGCTTTTATAGGAAACTTCATTCAAATGGGAATTACATGCATTCTTCTCTTGTGGCTTTGCTTTAAAGACATACATACCTACACACACACACACACACACACACACACACACACACACACACACACAGAGAAACCATGGCATCCAGTGGGAAGTAATGAGGAAATGGAGAATGGAGGTTAAAGAAGTAAATGTGCTCAAAATACTCTATAAACACGAAGGAAATTAACTTAAGAGACTCAAATATATGCATGACATATGAATAAAATATTTAATAAAATTTATGGAATAAAACTACAGAGATCACAGGGTTATTGTTATCAGTTCCAATGACCCAAAGAAAAACGCCTTTTCCATCCTGAATAAAAAATATCTTACCACTGAAATTTTTCAGTAATAAATGGTATTTTAAAAAAACTTTTGCAATTTTGTATGTGTGTGCTTGGTATTTATATACATTTTGGCATACACGTGGGCACATATGTCAGTGTATGTACCTGCACATTTGCACCTTTCTGAGTGGAAGCCTATTTTGACAGCCAGGTGTTTCCTCCATCACTCACCACTTTATTTGCTGAGGCAGGATTTTTCCCTTTACCAAGAGGTAGTTGTTTCAGCTTGTCTGGCAAACCAGCTGGTTCCGGGATGCCCTTTCTCTAACGCCCCAGCTCTTGGATCACAGGCAGCTTGCTGTAGCCATTGGGGCTTTCTGACATGAGTACTGGAGATAACAATTCAGGCCTTCAAGGTTTTCTTCCACTGAACCCTGTTTCCAGCCTTTGGAATTCATCCTTAAGCATTATTGCAATTAAAACAAAGGTAATGTATAAGCATGGATAGTATAGATACAGGAGAGAGGAATATGGTTCATTGTGTAGACTGTGAATTTTGATAATAATGAAAAGTACTGTTTTGTTATATGTTCTAGAAAATTTCACAAGGAGAATACTCTGAAATAGTCCCTTATATATTTGAGATTGAAAAATGTTTGTTAGTAACTAAATTCATTATATCAACTAAATCAGAATAAAAAGCAATATAAACTCAACAGGTGGTGTCATAGACAATTCAGTACAAAGGTAGGTGATACTCAAATAGTTTATTTTTGTTTTATTTCCGACAAGGATTCTGTATAACAGCCTGGTTGTCGGAGAACTTGCTTTAAAGACAAGGCTTTCCTCAAAATCACAGAGCTCCTTCTGCATTAGCACCCTAAGTGCTGAAATTAAAGTCATGTACAACCACTCTTGACTGCTTAAACATGTTTTATAACATGAAGAGAAGATGGGAAAATTTGGGAAATTACTAAAAGGTGTGTGTGTACAGCAGAAGAAAGCATTGTATAATTCATGAAGAATATTTGTGATTTCTAGATCCAAATAGAAATATAAAATATAAAATATAAAATATTTTATATAAAATATAAAAACCTATAGTAAATAACATAAAAGTATCCAAATAATTTGACAATAGACAAACAAAAATTTGATTAATTTTATTTTCTCAGAAACTCATTATAGTCTCTTGAAATTAAATTGATAGACAAGAGAAACACTCCCTGGGGTTTTACTGCCCTTATTTAATAGCAATTCACATCTAAAACCAAAATAATTACAGTTGAATCTGTGGCTACCTGAGGAAAACAAGAGCATATAAAACACTAAAGATAAAATTTCCATTAGATTTTACAGACTATTTTATGTGGACATGTAGAGGTAAGCCTGAACTCTTTCTTCTTCTTCTTCTTCTTCTTCTTCTTCTTCTTCTTCTTCTTCTTCTTCTTCTTCTTCTTCTTCTTCTTCTTCTTCTTCTTCTTCTTCTTCTTTTATGAGACAAGGTTTCTCTGTGTAGCCTTGGCTGTACTGAACTCACTTTGTAGACCAGGGTGGCCTCCAACTCACAGATAACCGCCTGCCTCTGCCTCCCAGTGTTGGGACTAAAGGCCTGCGCCATAATCATCTGGCTTTTCTTGCCGGAGGATCTGTCTGAACTTCAGTGTCAAGATTCTCTGAAAATACCAGAGATGTCTAAGATCTCAGTCTAAATTGAGCTATCCTCTAAGTAATCTCACTTTCCTCTGTTCTTCCTACTATGTGAAATTAGATATTTGTGAAATTATGATAATGATTCTATTGGTAAAATAATTGATTTCATACTACTGAAAGTGAACACAGAGGGAATTCGAAAACACAAGAGCATGTGATCATACTCACTTATCAATGTGCTATTTTAATTTTTCTTTTATTATGTTTTATGTGTTTGAATGATTTTAATTTTTCTTTTATTATGTTTTATGTGTTTGAATGATGTCTGCATACCACATCCATGCCTAGTGTCTCTGCAGGCCAGAAGAGGATATCAGATCCCCCAAAATTAACATGACAGTTGTTTGTGAGACACCATGTAAGTACTAAGAATGAAACACGGGTTCTCCGGAAAAGCAGCCAGTGCTCTTAACTGCTGAATTGTAAATCCTTCCACCACAACGTTGTAATACAGAGACATTCCTGGGTGAGTCCAGAGACTAGAAGGTACAGAGTTACACCAGGATAGGAAATACATAAGTACTTGTCCTGCGATGTTAGAGAACAAACGTTTAGGAAGTGTCACGACATTTGTCAAGCTAGTGTTTGTATCTTTCAATTATATAGAACAACTAAGAAAAATGAGAGTTTTACTTTATTTTGTTAATTATTTTGCTTACATTCATGTATGTTGGACTATGGCCAAGACAGTCAGTGAATTGGGTGTGTTGTAAGGTTCAGTTTTACCATAAACCCCAAGGAAAGGAAAATAGACAAAACACACATATGCTACAAGTGGATAATATAACAGAGAAATCTGACTTGACAAGGGGAAGATGAAAGTACTGTTAAAGGAGAAATTTAGTGAAGTTTCTAGTATTTTTATTTACTATAATTACAAGTGATGGATTATGCAGAACAATATAATAAGGTTCCTCTTATTTCTAGTTAGAAATAATCTGCTTTAAGATCTGCTAAGTCTATTCATTTCTCATTTTAATATATTTGTTGTATTTTTTCTTTTCTTATTTTTGGTTGTTGTTCTTTATTTTTTTTTCATGTCTTTGGGTTGCATATCCATAGAGATGAGGTTTTGATATCATGAATAACTCCAAATTACTCTTCTACTTAACTTGTTGAAGCATGATTTCAGGATCAAACCCAGATTCAGGGAGCTGGCAGCTTGATGTAGATCCTGTCTCCATCTTTGGCAGATGATTCATAGAAAGGCTTCCACACCCATATTGCATTTACTTGGATTTATGGGGATGGGACTCTTGCTTTTCAAGCTGGCAAGCTGCAGGCTGAAAGCTGTGAAAATTTAACCATGGAACCATCTCTCTAGGTGTCCAGCATCATAGCCTGTGGATTTTGCAATAAAAGACTGAAAACTTCTTTTGAAAAAGAATTTAAAAAAAAAAACCTGAAAATAAAATTTGTGCATTTAAAGCTTTTTGTTTTGATAAAAATGAAGAAAGTAATATAGAAATACAAAATATTTTTAAGTTTATAATAAAATCTCACTTTTAACTCAAAAACGCAAAGATATAATTTCCCTACAATGCATAATTCTCAAAACATTGCTGAAATGTAGTGGAATCTAGTAAAATATATCTCATGTCATGGATGCATTTTAGTCACAAACCAGTCCTTTTTTAATGTTGAAAATCTCATGCTTAGTTAAAAGGCAAATTTATGGTAAATGACTGTTTAAAAAAACATATAAATATGTCCACTCATCTCATCAAGTGAACATAAAAAAAGGTGTACTTGAAGAAGCAAATTCAGCAAACATATGAAATTTGTTTCATCTACACATGAAGAGCAAATTAAAATAGAAAATTCAAATACTACAAGCACTGAATTTTTTCTCTTAGGATTTTCTGATGTCCCCCATCTCCAGTGGATGCTGTTTGGGATATTTTTTGTTCATATATTTGTCTATTCTGATCTGCAACAGCATTATAATACTAATAACAAGAACTGACCCTGCTCTGCAGACCCCTATGTACTTTTTCCTTAGCAACTTCTCTTTTGTGGAAATCTGCTATGTAACAGTTACCATCCCAAGGATGCTTATTGGACCTATGTACCAAAAAAGGGACTATTTCTTTGTTGTCCTGTGCTGTACAACTCTGTTTCGTCATCATGCTTGGAGGCATGGAGTTCCTCCTCCTGACAGCCATGGCCTATGACCGTTATGTGGCGATCTGCAATCCTCTGCACTATCCCTTGGTCATGAGCAAGAAGCTCTGTGTGCAGCTAGTGGCTGCTTGCTGGATTTGTATCATTCCAGTTGTGACTGGACAAACTTACCAAATTTTCTCTTTGTGTTATTGTGGATCTAATGAAATTAATCACTTTTTCTGTGATATTCCCCCTCTACTGAAACTTGCTTGTGGAGACACATTTGTGAATGATTTAGCAATCTATATTGCTTCAGTGGTGTTTATCATGGTTCCATTTCTGCTGACCATTGTCTCCTATGGCAAGATTATCTAGAACATTCTGAAACTGTCATCAGCTGGAGGAAGATCTAAAGCCTTCTCCACCTGCTCATCTCATCTGATAGTTGTGGTTTTATTCTATGGAACAGCTACTATCACATATGTGCAACCAAAAGCATATCAATCAGAAAGCTTGGGAAAGTTGCTGTCTCTTTTCTACACTATTTTGATCCCATTGTTGAATCCTATTATATATACACTGAGGAATAAGGACATCATGGTAGCACTGAGAAAATTACAAACTAAGTTATCAACATAGGGAACACTTAAAATTATAAAAATATTTTGTATGTTTTACATGTAGGTAGAGCACAGCAGAATTGTAAACTTTATTTCTGCACTATTCAATTATTGTACTTCATGTCAAGTGACCTATGTTGGACTAAGTTTCATTAAGGGACCCTATGGTAACACAGAAAGAAATTAAAACAATCTTTCCTTTTTGGAGTCAACATTGAAGCACCAGGGAGTAGGGCATAATGAGCTTCCCCCATGAAGAGCTTATTTGCAATTGAGATGTTATTAGAGAGATAAAAACCAGTTTTCTTTTTATTTTAAATTTAATTTTATTTATATACTTATTAACTTTGTATTCCCGCTGCAACCCCCTCCCTCATCTCCTCCCAGTCCCACCCACTCTTCCTCTTCTCCCCCTATACCCTTTCCCTAGTTCCCTAATAGGGGAGGACCTCCTCCCTTTCTATCTGACCCTAGCTTATCATCAAGGCTGGCTGCATCATCTTCCTCTATGGCCTGACAAGGCTGCACCCCCCCCCCGCCAGGGGGAGGTGATTAGAAAGCCTGCCACTGAGTTCAAGTCAGAAATAACCCTGTATCCATTACTAGAGAACACACTTGGAAATTGAGCAGCCAATGGAGGTAAAGGTTATCGCCATGGTCCTTTAGGGTGGAGGACCCTAGGGAAGATGCTTAAAACCAAGTGTCTCTAACGGTGTAGCGGACCCGGATGGTTTTACCCAAGCTGCAGTAGATGGTCCTGTTACAAGAAGAACAAATTTGGCTTCATTTTTAAAATTAAAGGTTGCTAAGTTGATGACAGAGCATAAAATAGGAATAGATCTTTAAGAAGTTAGAGGAGTTAAGTGCTGAATATGATAAAAATATATTGTATAAAATTATCAAATAATTATATAAAATGTGTTTAAAGCATGCATTTGTGCTGTGTATATTTTTGAGTGGCAATTCACTTCCCAAACTCTTGTTGATTTGGTAGAATAAATAATTATTCTTTTTGTGTTAATTAATACAGAAAATTATTTTGGCAGTAGTTTTCTTCAACCAGCTAGTTCCCCAGTGACTGACACAGACAGACTGCGATTTATTATTCTGCTGTTGGAACGATGGTGGGCACATACTGAGCTATTCTAATCCTACTGTCCTCAAATCACACGTGAGGCCTGTCACTTGCTAATGGGGTGACTCCTGGGTGCCTTGTGATCCACCAGTACATGCTCACTGGCCATCTTGACTCATGGAGAGTCTTTTTTTTCTCCAGCTTCCTCTCCTTCTGCTACCTCTTCTCCTCTGCCATAAACAACAAAGAATAATGTGCTCTTAAAAAAAAAAACTGGTGTTAAGGTAAAAACAGAGTTTCAAACCATGGGGTAGAGTTAAATTGGTAGGAAACAAACATCTTAGGTCATCAAGTACTCAACCTAGAATCATCCAGCTAATGGCACAATTGAAAAAAAAGATCCAAAATAGAAAAAAAAAGACATTGCTCTTTCAGTACTCTATTCATACTTAATATAGAGAAATATGTGTCAACATTTGATGTAACATAAGATATAAAGTAGAGGATCTAAAAGAAAGATTTGTTAGCAAAGCTATCATTCTATCCCCCAAATGGTTAAGGCATGGGATCAAGAAATAAAGAACAGATTTGAAATTATATTGTGTGTTGGTGGACAGTATGGTATATAGAATACATTGCTTAAAAAACTAAATAAATGAATTAATAAATTAAGCAAGAAAAAAGGAACATTAGATAAAGTATCACCTCATTCATATAATTTTCTTTCAATATAACTATAGGACATTTGCAACTCAAAATTAAGTGTAGAGAATGAACATTTTCAAATGTAATGCATGTAACCTTCATGAGCTCAATATGAAAAATATTTTTACTAAAATAACGATAAATCCATTATAATTTGGCAAACTCCCTCAAATCCAAACAAATTTTGATGTATACATACTACTGATATGCAATTTCTAAAGAACATGTACTGATACAAAAATCTTGTCTAAACATATTACAACTTATTCTGTTGTTTTAATTGAATCTATCATATAGAATCATGTACATTATGGAACTATATATAGGTGTATTAGACAGAGTTCAAAAAGATGCAGATATAAACAGTACATTGTTTATATTAAATACCTAGTAAGGAAATTCTACTTATATTAAAGCAGCAGAATTTAAAACAAACTGTGCTTTATGTTATTATATATCATGAAAGAGGAACAAAATTAGTTAACACATATTTGAATCAGAAAATGTTTAAGACAGAAATGTATGGAAGTACAACTTCAGAAAATCAAAAGAAGGATATTCTTGCTTCTGTCACAGACAGTCTTGGTCATGTCCTTTCTCCTCTGGACTCTTCCAGATGCCTTTGGATATTTTGACTCATTTAGCATATGACCCTAGGAAACATCCCCAAAAGAAACAGAATACATCATTATGAATTTTTTTATAAAGTGAAATTGTTATCAAAGCAGAAACAAACTGTTTAATAACCGGTTGATTTATGCACACGGTTTGTAATAGCAGTATGATTACATAATTCTTTTTTCTTTTTTTATATTAATTACAGGTTATTTACTTTGTATCCCAGCTGTAGCTTCTTCCCTCATTCCCTCCCAATACCACTCTCCCTCTCTCATCTCCTCTCACGCCCTTCTCCAAGTCCACTGAGAGGGGAGGTCCTCCTCCCCTTCCATTTGACCCTAATTATCAGGTCTCATCAGGACTGACTGCATTGTCTTCCTCTGTGGCCTGGCAAGACTATTCCCCCATCAAGGGGAAGTGATCAAAGAGCCAGCCACTGAGTTCATGTCACAGACAGTCCCTGTTCCCCTTACTAGGACACTCACTTGGATATTGAGCTGCTATGTGCTACATCTGAGCAGGTGTTCTAGGTTATATCCTTGTATGGTCCTTGGTTGGAGAATTAGTCTCAGAAAAGACCCCTGTGCCCAGATATATTTGGTCCTTGTGGTGCTCCTATCCTTTCCACGTCTTACTAACTCCCCCTTTTTTCATATGGTTCCCTGCAGTCTGCCCAAGATTTGGTTATGAGTCTCAGCATCTACTTTGATACACTGCTAGGTAGAGTCTTTCAGAGGCCCTCTATGGTAGGCTCCTACCCTGTTTCTTGTTTTCTCTTACTTCTAATGTCCATCCCATTTGTCTTTCTAAATGAGGATTGGTCATCTTACCCTGTGTCCTCCTTCTTGTTTAGCTTCTTTAGGTGTACAGTTTTTACTATGTTTATCTTATCTTATAGGTCTATATAAGTGAATATATACCATGTGTGTCTTTCTGCTTCTGAGATACCTCTCTCAGGATGATCTTTTCTAGATCCCACCATTTGCCTGTAAATTTCATGATTTCTTTGTTTTTAATTGCTGAGTAATAGTCCATTGAATAAGTATACCACAATTTCTTTATCCATTCCTCAGTTGATGGACATCTGGGTTGTTTCCAGGTTCTGGCTATTATGAATAAAGCTGCAATGAACATGGTTGAACAGATGTCCTTGTTGTGTACTTGAGCATCTTTTGTATATACGCCTAGGAGTGGTATAGCTGGATCTTGAAGAAGTACTATTCCTAATTGTCTGAGAAGTGGCAGATTAATTTCCAAAGTGGTTGTATAAGTTTGCATTCCATTCCCACCAGCAGTGGAGGAGGGTTCCGCTTTCTCCACATCCCCTCCAGCATGTGTTTTCACTTGAGTTTTTTATCTTAGCCATTCTAATGCATATAAGGTGAAATCTCAGGGTCGTTTTAATTTGCATCTCCCTGATAGCTAAGGATATTGAGCATTTCTTTAAGCAAAATCAGAAAACATATTAAGAAAAAAGAGATATCAGCATTGAAACCTTTAATCTTCACAGTCTGAAGTGCTTATATACCAGTGAAAAAAACACCATCAGTAGCAGCCAGAGCAGTATGCCTCCACTAGAGCCTAGCAAACATAACACAGCAGGCCCTAACTATTCCAACTCTGCTGAGGGATACAAGAAAACACCTCAAAACAACCTTATGAGTATGGTAGAAGCCTGAAGAGAAGAAATGTGTAAATTCTTTAAAGAAATCCAGGAAAATACAAACAGTGGAAGGAAATGAATCAAACTGTTGAAGACATATTGATTTTAAAATGAAAATAAAATCAATAAAAAAATCAAGTGAGGAGATTTTGGAGATAATTTAGGAATGTTAACAATAAAGACAGAGGCATACTTCTAAAGAGACTATAAGATATGAAAAAGAGAATCTCAGATGTTTTATATGATAAAAAAAACGGATGCATTGGTTAAATCAAATTTTAATCTAAAACAAACAAACAAAAATTCTCCTGACACAAAACATTCAGGAAAACTGGAACACTATAAAAAGACCACACTAAAATCCAATAATAGAAATAAAGTTGTGAACATGGTTGACAAAACGTCCTTTTTGTAGACTTAAGCATAATTTGGATATATGCCTAGTAGTGTTTTAGCTGGATCTTGAGGAAGTGCTATTCCTAATTGTCTGAGAAAGCACCAGATTGATTTCCAAAGTGGTTGTACAAGTTTACATTCCCACCAGCAATGGAGGAGGGTTCACCTTTCTCCACATCTTCTCCAGCATGTGTTCTTACTTGAGTTTGTGATCTTAGCCATTCTGATGGATGTAAGATGAAATCTCAGGGTCATTTTGATTTGCTTTCCCTGCTTACTAAGGATGTTGAGCATTTATTTAAATGTTTCTCTGCTATTCAATATTCCTCAATTAAGAATTCTCTGTTTAGCAATGTACCTCTTTTTAAAATAGGATTACTTGATTTGTTGCTGTTTAACTTCTGAGTCTTTATATATCCTGGATATTAGCCCTCTGTCAGTTGCTTTATTTGTAAAAACTAGCATCTGGAAACAGCCCAGATGTCCCTCAACTGAGGAATGCATACAGAAATTGTGAGACGTTTACTCAATAGAATATGTTACTCAGCAATTAAAAACAAGGAAATCTGAAATTGGCAGAAAATGGTGGGATCTAGAAAAGATCTGAGTGAGGTATCCCAGAAGCAGAAAGAAATGCTTGGTATATACTCACTTACAAGTGGATATTAGACATATAATATAGGATAAACATACTAAAATCTGTACACTTAAAGAAGCTAAGCAAGAAGGAGGACCCTGGATAAGATGATCAATCCTCACTCTGAAAGGAGATCAGGACAGATGTTGGAAGAGGGAAAAAACAGGGAACAGGCCAGAAGTCTATCACAGAGGGCCTTTGAAAGACTCTACCCAGCAAGATGTCAAAGCAGATGCTGAGACCCAAAGCCAAACTTTGGGCAGAGTGCAGCATATCTTATGAAAGAAGGGGGAGATAGAAAGACCTGGAGGGGACAGGAGCTCCATAAGAAGAGCAACAGAACCCAAAAACCTGGGCACAGGGGTCTTTTCTGAGACCGATACTCCAACCAAGGACTGTGCATGGAGATAACCTTGAGTCTCTGCACAGATGTAGCCCATGGCAACACAACCTCCAAGTAAGTTCCTTACTAATGGGAACAGAGGCTGTCTCTGATATGAACTCAGTGGCTGGCTCTTTAATCACCTCCCTCTGATGGGGGAGCAGCCTTACTGGCCACAGATGAGGATAATGCAGACAGTTCTGATGAGACTGATAGGCTAGGGTCAGAGGGAAGGGGAGGAGGACCTCCCCTATCACTGGACTTGGGGAGGGGCATGGGAGGAAATGAGGGAGGGAAGGTGGGATGGGGGGAGGCTATAGCTGGGATGCAAAGTGAATATACTGTAAATAATAATAATAATAATAATAATAATAATAGACTAAAAAGAAGAAAACCAGCCAAAAGGCTGAGAAAATATTTTCAACAAAATAGAAAACATTCCTTGAACCTAAAGACAAAGATGCCTATAAAGATTCAAGCAACATACAGAACACCAAATAGACTGGGACAGTAAAGATAATCTCCTCAGCATATACCAATTAAACTACTAAATATATAGAACAATATAAAGAATATTAAAAGCTTCAAAAAATACCAGATCACATATATATGTAGATGCATTATAACTACACTTGATTTTTCAGTGGAGACTATGAAAGCCAGAAGGGTCTGGACAAGTATCCTGAAGATTCTAAAAGACCACAGATGTCATCCCAGACTACTATAGCAAAAACAAACAAACAAACAAACAAAAATAATAAAAATTAACACCAACAATAAAAAGAAATTTAAGTGATATTTATCTACAAATATGACAATATAGAAGTGTTTAAAAGGAAAATTTCAAAGTAAAAAGGCTAACTACAACCATGAAGACAGAGGAAATAAATAATCTTAAATTGCAACATGAAAAGAAAACATACACCCACCACCAACAACAAAAATAACAAGAATAAACAAACAATAATAACTGCTATCTCTCAATAGCACTGGTACCAATTCTCCAATAAAAAGACACAGAC